>NW_024581114.1:613749-635232 GCF_017639235.1 Corvus kubaryi | reverse complement strand
ATGAAGTGGAAAAGGGGGAAGATGAAGAAGAAAAGGGAGAGGATGAGGAGGGCAGGGAGAGGATGAGGAAGGCAGAGGAGACATGAGGAGGTCATGGGAGAGGATGAAGAGGAAAAAGGGGAGGATGAGGAGAGCAGGGGGAGGATGAGGAGGGCAAGGGGAGGATGAGGAGGACGGGGGGAGAGTGGGGCTGGGCAGAGGAAGAATGAGGAAGGCGAGGGGGAGGATAAAGACCACAAGGGGGAGGATGAGGAGGATGAGGAGGAAGAGGGGAGGATGAGGAGGGCAGGGGCTCCGCGGGGCAGTCCGTGGCCCCTGAGCTGAGCCCTGTCCTGGCGCTGCCCCGCAGATACAAAGTGTGCTTGTACTGAGTGTATCGGCTCCAAGAGCGGCTAGTAGTAAACTGAGAATATTTGGATAAACTCGCCGGCCCTCAGGACTAGAAAAGGACTTTTGTTCACCTAAAGAAAAAGACTGTTCCATTTCCATAGGATGGCTGGATCCCGTCCAGTAAAAACTGAGCTTGAAGTATAAAAAATGATCAGGAGTGTCAAACGAAGGATCTTTTACTTGAGGTCAGATATTTATTTTTATTTATTAGCGTGTGAGATCTCCATCTCTGGCCGGGCTTTGGGCTGAGGCAGCGTCTCTCGCAGGAGCATCGTCGGCCACAAAGAGCGCGTTGTGCCGGGGCGGGGGAGCTCCGGGGGCCCTCCCGCTGCTCCGGGTTCCCCTGCCTTGTTCTCTGCCTCCCCGGGGCAGGGACGGGGTGAAACTCTTCCCTTCAGCACCGCGTTCGGTGTCTGCTGCTGGACACAGAGCGCGGCCCGCGCTGGCACAGCCAGGTGTGCTTGGTACACGCCTGAGTGCCACCAGCGGCGGCGTTGCAAAGCGGTTTGCCAACATTTCTGGGTCGTTTACAGGCAGAGTCTTCTTTCGGCTCTTGAAGCAGGCAGGGAAAAGCTCTGGCAGAGCCTCTGCTCCTGTTCACTCCTTCCCCAGTCCAGCAGTGACTGTGCTGCTGCTGGGCATCACGAGGCAGAGTGGGACAGGGCATAGCTTGGTCCTGCCTTTGCCTAATTTTGGGAGGTTGACACTGACACAGGAGCGCAGGGAGGGAGCAGCTTGGGGCAGCAGAGGCAGATTTGTTAATCAGAGCAAGGGAAAAGAGAACGAGAGAGCTGGAGTTGTCTGAACTCACCCCCAGGTGCAGCCAGTGGATTATGGAGTCAGGAATTCTTTTTATGCTATTTAAAGACATGTTTGGTGCAAATGTTTCCTTAGGATTTATTTTTATCTAATCGCTTATGAAACTTTTACTGACTCTAAAGACCAGATTTTCTCAGCACCCGTAAACCACGTTTTCCTCCTTTAATTAAACCATGTTTTGTCCATGAGGTTTTGTTCACACACTGACTACATCAATATAAATATATCTCTGCAGGGTAATTAATAAAAGCAGGCAGCTCCAGGGAGAAAGCAGATGTGTCTATCATCTTTGTGGACTCAGCTATTGTAGAGTTCTTCCAAAAAAAGTGAAGAATCACCCCCAATTAAAATGTTACGTGGCTTATGTATGTTCCCATTTAATTTGGTATAATTGAATTTATGTTCATCCTCGGGGAACTCCCAGGGCTGCCAGATACAGGCAGCAATCATCTATTCCATGGATTGGTTGAAAAGCTGCAGGATTAGAGCACAAGAAACTGTTTCAGCAGCATTTCAAGGCTTGGGCAGTTGCTTCAACTTTTGTGTGAGTCTTTGTGAAGGGAATGGGGACAATAATGTCCTCACCACGTTGGTTTGTTTCAGATGCTGAAGCACTGCTTAAAAATGTGATAATTTCTACTTAGCATTAAATTAATGCTTTTTAGTGGGGTTGAAAGGGATTTCTTAAGTCTTGTGTTCTGTAACTGAGGATTTTAAACTTCAAAATAAGAAGAAATCTGTCACCAAAAAAAAAGTGTTTTCATCTGGTGAGGAGGAAGTCTTTGAGATTATTATCAGGTGAACCTTCTAAATACCTCAGGTCTGATTTTTTCCCAAGAGTATTTGGTTTGAAGAAACAAAACCACCTTTACATTTATTGTAACTGAGAGTTGACTGAGAAAATAACCCTGAATTGGTTTGGGTTAGACAGGACCTTAAAGACCAGAGTGCCCCAGGAAGGAGGAGGGTTCCCTTTTCCTGCCCAGGGAATCCTGATGCATAAAGCAAATATTTGCCATCCCCAGCTCCATCTTTGGGTGGAAGTCTGGCTTTCTGAGAGGTGAGAAATTAGCTCCAAAGGCAGATGCTGGTATATTTTTTGTCCTTCCCACTTGGCTTCAAAACAGCCTGAATTAAAAGGAGCAGAGGTCTTCTCCTGCCAGGTCAGGACGTGCATCAGGGGGCAGAGTGCTGGCTGGAGCTGCTGGGTGCTGTGTCTCGGGCTGGGCACAGGTGTCCGTGGAAGATAAGGAATTCTGTGTGGAGCTTATCAGCATCTCCCTAACTCAAACCTGCCCCTGCTGGGGCAGTGTGAGCTATCTGGAGTGTCAGATCAGGTTTGTTTTGAGCCCTGCTGTCAGAGAACCAGATGTGCTGGCATTGCCTCACTAAAACAACCTGAGCAGAGGCATCGGGGTCCCTCTCACTCTACGCTCTCCTGTGGCTCCAGCCGAGCCCTTACCTCGACACCACCACTCTGCGGAGCTGTCTTTTGACCCAGAGATGGGATCAGACCCAAGCTGGAGATTTTGAAATGTTGTTTCTCAGCACATTCAAAGGGCAGATTTATCATTAGAATCAATTCCCTGGGATGTATCATTTCATAAGTAGGTGAATTGGCTTGGGGTAAAGTTCACCCTGGCTGCACTTGGGACCGTGCAGTTTTACCCTTGTACTTCCTTATGGCTGAGATTTCAGCTGTTTTGGTGATGTCAGACAAGATACTGCTTTGCTTTCAGCTGCAGAGGGGTCAGAGCTGCAGGGGGAAATCATTTAATCAGTCCCTCCTTGTCATAATTTGGAAAGGAGGAACAAGGTTTGGCTTGAAGCTTTGTGAACCTCTCATGGATGTCTCACCAACCAATGGGCAGAAAATTATTAGCTCTGAGATTTTGGTGGGAAATGAGCACCCTAGAATTTCTTTAGAAGTGTGAGTCACTGTGTTGGGGGGGAAAGAATCATATTCACTGCATAAATCTGAGGGCAGAACACTTTGCACATTTTCTTTGTGTGTCTGAGAGTGAGATTGCTGCTAAAACCACAGGCAGCTGTCGGGCTGGGGGGGAGAACTCCCCTTCTGTAAAAGACTTTTATAGGTGGGAACTGACTCCAAAACCTTCTTTTCTCATGTAGAAGCAAACTTGAGGCAAAATGTCCACCCTGTTGTCACCAGTTCTGATTTCAGTGATGCTCACATTGAAAACAAACTGTGTGTAACAGCAACAAACTGAAGAAGTTCTTGCTCAAGATTTCGATCATGTGAATAATCTTCACGTCCCTCAGGAGGCAAACCAGCCCTGGAGCAGATTCTCTGGAAGTGCCCTGAGGATCTGCCTTGCTCTCACTCTTCAGCCAACATCCAAAGGCAAAGGGCTGGGATAATCCTGGATGCTTCACAAACCCACAGCAGAGGGAATTCTTAACTTTGGAACAGCTCCCTCATCCCAGGTCCTTGTTGTCCTTCCAGCAGCCCAAGGCAAGGGCAGCAGCTGATGGTTGATCCTCTGAGCCCCTCCTGCCCTGCCCACACTGCCTGAGCATCCCCGAAATTCCTCTCAGGAAGGCTCAGCCCTGCCTTTGTGCTGGGAAGGCCTCTTGCCCTCACGTTTGATGATATTTATAAGATAAACCAGCAGGCAGCTTTCGTGCATGACGTAGGGCAGTGGTGGGAGTCTGGGACAGGCCCACAGGCCTCGGTGCCTCATTTAGCACCTTCTCTGGGTCATGTTTTTGGTAAACATCACCCTAAAGAGATCACACATCTCAGCTCTCTGAGGGGTGAGCAGCACATTGGGAGTGTGGCGAGAGGAAATCTCTCTTGGGCTGCTTTGTTTTCCGAGCTCCTCAAAGAGGGGGCTGCTGCTGCTGTTTCCGATCCGCTGCCGGCAGGGGAACCTCAAATATCCTCTCATTCTCTTTCTCAGTTCCAGCCCAGCTCACAAACTCATCTATTTCACACCTAAAGAGCACGAGAACGGGGCTGCCAAGCAGCTGCCGGCCCCGCTGCTGATAAGAAAGGTTACGAGGACTCGGCTTCCCCGTCCCAGCACAGCCCTCTGGGGGGGTTTCCTGTGTCAGGGCAGCCAGGGTGCAGCTGTGCTTGTGGGGGAAGGCACAGCCCTGCTGGGGCTGCTTTTTGGGCTTTGGGGGTTTTTTTTCCTCTTTTTTTTTTTTTTTTTTTTTTTTTTGGTAAATCTCTGTTCTGAAAGTGTCAGGTCATGGTTAAACCATGGGAGCACGCGCCCCTTGGGCCTGTAAATTGAAGGCTTTTCAAGCCAACATGAGGAGAGGTGGACACATTCAGGTGAGTGGTCCTAGATTGCTGGGTTGTGGTTATCCATGCTGATGGAGAAAGGAAGGAGGGATAATCATCCTCTGTTAACCTTCTAGATTTAGTGCTAGCAGAGTGTGATACCTGTGTGTCTCAGGGCTTGCCTTGCCACTCTGAACCACACCTCTGGCAGCTTTTTGATGGTGATTCCTGTTATAAAAAAAACAACAACTCTTGAAATTACCATAAAAAGGTAATTTATTTAACAAAGATTTAATCAGGAACAGTACAAAAATAAAATTGTAAAATAAGATTAGAAAAAGCCCGGGCACCAGGATCGAGAGCTCTTTGACCGAACCGGCCAGGAGCCTCAGGGCAAGAACTCAATCAAAGCTGTGGTGGCTTTAGCTAGCCTAAAACCCAAGTTAATTAATTATGCCTCTAAAGAGGTATGAGGACCAACAGCCACAGCTTTGGGTCTCTTCCAAGGCTAGTCCTAGGAGAGACAAGACCACAAGAGAAGACAAAAGAAGTCAAGCAGGTGCTAAAGAAAAAGTGCTCTCAGCTTGGGTAGAAGCCCTTTAAACTCTCTGGTCCCATCCTCTATTAACCTTCTAAATTCAGTGCTAGCAGAGTGTGATACCTGTGTGTCTCAGGGCTTGCCTTGCCACTCTGAACCACACCTCTGGCAGCTTTTTGATGGTGATTCCCTTCTTTCCGTGGTTGTGTCTCGCTGTTGTGTGGTGGTACCCATCAGTCCTTGTTTGAGCAGCACCAAAGGCAGGGTGCAGAAGCTCTGTGAGAAGACAGAAGTGAGACCAACACGGTGGTTTTTGTTGCATGGGTGCAGCTGGCACTGGTCACACATGGAATAAAAGCTCACATCCTTTCCAGCCTCTCCAGACATTTAACACCTTGGTGTTGTTGCACTGCTTAAAGCGTACCTTGCCAGTAACTTCAGTTCCCTGCACTTCTGATTCCCAGTAACTTTCATTCCCCAAGAGAAAGTTTGATTTGTGCTGTGCTGAGGTGTCCAAACATGGCCCAACCATCAGAACCAGGCTGCAGGGTAACTCCCGGTATCGAGCTTTAAGAATAACACTCTTAGTTTTCAGGAGTGAAACACACAGATGTGTCCATCAAATACACCACAGGGCACGGGCTTCCTTATCTGTGTCCCCCTGTTACCTGAACTTGGGCCATATATCCCCAAAATCTATTAATTAAAGGAAAAGTGGGGGCTATTTGAAGCCCCTCAGCTCTCTGAATTCATTCACCTCTTGCTGGGGCACCTGGGTAACTGTTGTTGGAAATTGTTTCACATATTTTTAATGACCCAGTGTAATCCCAGAGCGTTTGCAGGGGAAGGGAGCAGATTTGCCAGGGTTCCGGATTCTTCCCAAGGAGGAGGCTCAGAAGAGGCCATAAGACAATGTCATTTCCTGGGGGTTTTCTCCTGCTGTGACCTTTGCCAGGCTGGTGTTCTGGAGCTGATGTCAGCACCAGGAATGGGCAGTTGAAGGCTCTGCTACTTTTTTGGCCAGAGTGTGAAATGCAGCAGATGGGTTTGGCACTGAGTGCTGCCCATAAATCACTCCGGAGAGGCCTCCACATTCGTGGTGTTCCACAGCTCCGTTCCCAAAATGTTACTAAACCCAGGCTGGAGTAATAAGAAATGATTTAAAGCAAGCAGCAGCTCCCTCTGTCCGTCCTGATCCAGTGGAACTCCCGGGATGCACCTCAAGAAGCTGATCAGAATTTATTGTTAAGGTTGGCTGTGTTTTCCTTGTGGCAGAAGCACCTTTTGGGTAGGGATAAGGGAAGCAGCTGTGCCTCAGTGCTGAGAGGACTCTTGGAGAAATTACCCTCGGAAAATGTTCCCATCTTCATACAATAAAGTTCTGTTCAGCTTCTGTGCCCACTCCCTTCTGCCAGGAGAGCTGCCCTGCTCTTCCTCCCCCTGGGCTAATTGGCACCCGCTCATTAGGGAGCCATTTTAGCCCACATCTTTCTTTGGAAATAGCAGCAGAGGAATCAGACCCTAAAGCATTTTGGATCACCACAAAAGCTCTGGGATACAAGTGATTTTTGTCTGTTTTAACCCCTTGGAGCAGGCCTGGGAGCTCGGCACTGCTGCACCTCCTGCTGCTGCTCCCTCTCCCTAATGCACTGAAATGTCCTGAGACTCCAAACCCTCCCCTGCCTGTGACAGCCTCTGTCTTTTGTTTATCAGAGGAAGATTTCTCCCAAGTTCCCATTTTTTCTCATCTATTTAGCTTTTAGAACTTTACAATTACAATTCTTTTGGGATGAGCCGAAGTGCTGTAGGATACAAAAGCGGGATGTCCTGAACTCTTTCGGTGCAGAGGAAAACTTCAAAGCCTTTGTGTGTGTATATTACAAAGAACTCAAAATCCCTTCCTTGCCTCGTGTGTACAATATCTGAGGCAGCCCTGGGACTTGATTCGAGCACGGTTTTTTATGGTTTACTGTTTAATTTAAATCAGTGTGGTATGAATTACGTTACTGGTGAAAAATGAGCTTTTGTTGAGATAAATGCCTGCCATCAGCTTGGAAGTCGTCTTCTGTTTTGACATCTTTACTCGGTGTTTTTCTGTGTGGTGATGAGATGTTGCTGTGCAAGTGGAGCTGATTGCCCTCAGAGAGGAGGAGAGGGGTGGGATTGCTTTCATGCATCGACAGGAATCGGCGCTGGCAGCACCTTCTGTGACATCCCGTGCTACTCAGGGTGTCTTCTGAGTAGCAAAACTGCACCTCCAGCATGGGAGTACAAGGAGTTACAGGGACAGGGGAGGGAAAGCAGAGCCAGGGTGGATTTTTCTCAAGATTTCTTGGCTTCCCCTCTTTGCCCCATTGCTCTGCCACGTATCCATGGTGCCTCTCTGCTGTGGAGAGCAGGAGATGCTTTCCTGGAGATTGTATTTCATGAGTGTAAATGTAAATTTAATGTAAATGATGTCCTGTGTGATTCTTGCTGCTGTTGGTTCTTCCTGAGGCTTTGAGTGTAGGGTCAGGTCTGATGTTCCTTCAGCTGGAGCGAATCTGCGGTGCCTGAAGGACACAGCAGTGACACTGCAGCTTTTTCCAGACCTTTTTATCCTGATGCAGAGCAGACACTTGGGAAATACTCACTGTGCTGGTGTGGGAGAAAGGAGTAGTTAACAGTGGGCAGCCCTTCAAAAGGCTCCGCTGGATTCAAACGCTCTCCAGAAATCCAGCCTCACTTCCCAAGCTCGTGTGAGCCATCCAGGCTCCTCTGCTTGGAACCTGGACAGGGACTTTTGGGAGAAAACAGCCTTTTTTCGTGTGATTCCTCGTGTGCTTTAGATGTGGTGGGAAAAAAGAATGAGAAGGTTATTTCTTGTGACAGAACTATGTCCCAGGACCAGCCTTCCCTGGGATGCTTTTCCTCCAGACCCTTCATGAAGCCAGAGGATGCAGCAGCCCAGCAGCAGCTCAGAAATGCACACAACAGTGGAAAATTCCCACTCCAGATGTGTGGCTTGGGTGGGAGTGAAAGTTCAAAAACATCCAGCCTTTGAAAAACCTGAATCAGCCTCTCTCCCATTGGCTGTAGCAGCGCTCTCCCTCCCACGAGCCAGCAGCGGCTCCGGGCTCTGCAGCGTCACCAAGCTCAGCAGTGCCACCAGGATTGGCAGTGTCACCAAACTCAGCAGTGCCACCAGGACTGGCAGTGTCACCAAGCTCAGCAGTGTGACCAGGACTGGCAGTGTCACCAAGCTCAGCAGTGTGACCAGGACTGGCAGTGTCACCGAGCTCAGCGCTGTCACCAAAGTCGGCAGTGTCAGCAAACTCAGCACTGTCACTGGGCTCTGCAGAGTCACCCAACTCAGCAGTGTCACCAGGTTCAGCAGTGTCACCAAACTCAGCAGTGTCACCAAACTCGGCAGTGTCACCAAACTCAGCCATGTCACCAGACTCAGCAGTGTCACCAAACTCAGCAGAGTCACCCAACTCAGCAGTATCACCAAACTCAGCAGTGTGACCAGGTTCAGCAGTCACCAAACTCAGCCATGTCACCAGACTCAGCAGTGTCACCAAACTCGGCAGTGTCACCCAGCTCAACAGTGTCACCCAACTCAGCAGTGTCACCCAACTCGGCAGTGTCACCCAACTCAGCAGTGTCACCAAACTCAGTAGTGTCACCCAACTCAGCAGTGTCACCAAACTCAGCAGTGTGACCAGGTTCAGCAGTCACCAAACTCAGCCATGTCACCAGGCTCCACAGTGTCATTGGGTTCAGCAGTGCCACCAGGCTTGGCGCTGTCACCAAACTCAGCTGTGTCACTGGGCTCAGCATTCTCTGCCAGGCCTCCCCAATCCCGCTGGCCCCGTGCAATCCAGCTGGGTTTCCTCACATTCGTGGTTCTCCCGGCCCTGGCTCAGTTTGGAAGAAGCAGAAACGTGCTTGTTTGACAGGAGGAGAACCAGAAAGATTTGTTTTCCTCCCCTCTGAGCATTCCCAGTGTTGGGATATTCTGGGGTTCTGTCCAGAGCTGGTGGAAACTCGAAGGTTTCCAGAGGGGATGGGACAGGAATGGTGAGGAGACTCCTGAGGACAGGAGCCTGCTCAGAGAGCCAGGGAGATGAACTGAGCTCTGTGATCCTGCAGCCATTTCCCAGCCCTTAGAACTTGAGCCTTGACCCCCTGCACTGCCCAGGTCCCTGGGGTCACGCTGAGGATGAGGGTGTGACCATCTCACGCAGGGTGGTGGTGGGAGCTCTGCAGCCTCTTCTCTCTTTATCTGGTGGGTTTGGGGCTGGGAGCTCCTTCCAGGACCTTCCATTCGGACAAGAAGCTGACTGTACATCACTCAAAGTAGCTCTCCCTGAGCACACACCGAGCTTTTCCTGTGGCCCTGAGCAGACAACTTGGGTTTGGCTCAGCTGCTCTTCCCAGCGCTTTCCAGAGCTATGACCTGTTTTTGTCTGACACGTTTCTCATTAACTCTTTGTCAAGTCACCAGGAAGCCTGCTTAATTGCAGGCAGAGTGCTGAATTTATGAGTTCATCTAGGCTGCGTGTCTACACATTGACAGAGGTGTTTCTCTGGATGAAGTCTTTTTCTCTTCATTTCATGGCAAGAATGGACTTTCTGTTTCAGTTACTTCTGAAAGTCATAAATTGCAGCAGTCCCTCCCTCCCCTTTATTTAAAAGAAACACAACAAAACTTCATGGCAACAGTTTATTGCTCTAAATCAGCTCGTGGGTCATTAAAGCAAAAAAAGGGGGGGAAAAAAAAGGCAAAAATCTCTGACTCCTGCCAAATAAAATGCGCACATCAGCCAAGCTGTCAGAGGCAGATCCTGCGACCATGGGATGAGAAAGTTTATTACACTCTGGGCTTCTGGGGAGGGATGTTATAGCAACAGGACGCTGGGTCAGTGATGGCAAACTCCTGGTTGCTCCGTTTCTCCATGCACACTAGGAATCCATTAAGCCAACTGACGACAGATCCGCAGGCATTCCAGCCCCCCGGCACACCTCGGCCAGGGCCAAACCTTGGACGCTGCCCATTAAAACGTGAAAGAAACAACCCAACAGAGAGCCCACAAATTAGAGGGGCAGGAAACCTCAAATGATGTGCAAAAAAAATTGTAAACGTTCGAGAGGATTTTTCCATAACTTCTGCCCCATAACTCAGCATTTCTGATGTTCATAAATTACGGAGCGGAGCCTCTGCGAGATCAAGGAGCTTTTTGGATCCAAAGCTCCAGCGCTGCTCGGCAGACGGCAGATGAAGCTGCAAAGTGAGCCCTGGAACATGACAACAATTTCCTTTTGGCTGGCTGGGGATGGGTCTGAACCGCAGCCACAGCCGGAGCTCTGGCTCTGCATCCCAAATCCGTGTCTCAGTCAAAGCCCTGTAATCCCAGGGAACATGAAGGTGCATTTGTTTGGAGGGGATAGATTGGAGAGGAGGAGGATGGGGGACTTCAGAGTAAGGAGAGTTCTGTGAACGACCTGTGAGAGTCAGGGAAGGGCTCCACGAGACAAAATCATGGCACTGTTACTGGCAGGGAAGGGAAGGGGATTTGGGAATTCTTAGATGAGCTGTTGGATTTGAAGACAAAAGTGCTGGGAGGTGCCGTGGGTTAATAAATAAAGACTGAACTCACCATCTGCAGCAGAGGGAGAGAAGATGAACTGAAGTTTTGGCGTGTTCAGTGATGAAAAGAAAAGCAGGGAGAAATCCGTGATGGGGTGGGAGGGATAAAAGGGAAGAGTGGCCAGAGGAAGTGCTCCCACAATAATTAACTTTCTGAGCATGTCCGCAGGCTGCAGGCCAGAGGAAAGTCTGCTTTTCCAGCACATCTCCAGAGCAGGGGCTGTCCCAGACTGCTGGGGTTTAACTTGGGGACAGAATAAAAAGGACAAAACGTGTTCCCGCAGGGAGCCCAGCTCCGTGGGGCAGGGATGCTGTGCCTCAGAGCCAAAGGGATCAAGGAGGTGAAGTGCATTCCCCAAAACCGCCTGCAACAGCAGCCCATGATGGTCACAGACTTGCAAAACCAGCACCAATTACTAATTATAAATTGATTTGATTTTGTTTTCTCCTCTCCCATATCTTCCCACCTTTTTTTTCACCTCTCCTTTCCCTCTGACAACTTCTTTTAAGCCAAATTACCCTCGGGAGAGACTTCTCCACTGATACAGAGCCAGCCTGAGCACAGAGCACAGGCAGAAATTCCAAGTCAGCTCCAGCAAGTCAGAGTCCTGCTAATAATTACACATCATTTTCTGTTGGGTTTTGTCTTTCTGTGGCATCTCTGGGGGGTTTTTTTGCTGTTGGTGCTAAATATCTGCTGTCAGCCTTTACCTGCCTGGGAAAACAGGGATGGATGGTTTTATGGTTAAAGTTGCTGCTGAATCCTGGCTAGGGAGGGACTTCGTTCTGGTTTTAACTGTGAATAAACAGATTTAATAGAGCTGGAGATGCCTGCTGTGGTGAGAGCATCCCCAGGTGGGTGGCTGTGGGGAGCTGAGCCTTCCAGGAGTGGGGTGAATCCCTCTGTGCTTCCATCTGGGATCTTTAATTTGCCCGTAGCCAATACTTTTTGCACCCATTTTCCTTCTCTACCTGTCCTAGAGCACAGGTTATCTCTTGGCTCTTCCAAAGAACACAGAAAACCCAGTGCTGTGTGAGCATCCCAGGAGTGTTTTCAAAGTGAAAATGGTTTTTTGGGTTGTTTTTTTCTTTTTTTTTTTGGTCACTGATAAAGACTCGTAAACAGCTGGTTTGCAGAATTTCGCCAGAGGAAATTTCTGATTTCCTTCTGGTCTGAACTGGAAGAAGATGTGGTAAAAGGTTTCAGTTTGTTTTTCCAGAGCTTTCTCAGGTTGGGGGGTGAAAGAGAGACTTAAAATATTATTCTGTGTGTGAACGTTGGACAGAAGAGCGAGCAGATACTGCAGATAGCGCTGGGTGATTGCTGCTGTGTTCCTCGGTGCTTTTGAGCTGTGAAATAACTTTGATAGAGACCATCAGCGAAGAGTGCGAGCGTGTGAACCTGGTCTTTAATTAGAGGTGTTGGCCACAGAGGGCTGAGCTGGCCCAGGAGCTCCCCTGGCTCTGGAACTGGACCTGCAGCACCCTGAGACCAGCTGATCACCCCGCTTATTGCATTTTCAAAGGGTCCTGCTTGATGGCAGCAGAGGGATGAGGGAGGGCTGGGTGCAGGGACCCCATTGCTGGGCTTTGGGCCCTGGGGGCGCATTCTATTTGTGGAGGGCAGTGAGTGTGTGTGAGAACAGCAGCTCAGCTTCTCAGGCTCTCATAGCACCTCTCTTTCTCTCGTTTTGATCTGTCAGATTTCACACCCCCAGCTTGGGTTTTAATGCCCACGCAGATAAAACCACAGAGTTTCAGGTGATTTTGAGCTACGGCAGAACCTCCTCCTGAGGCAGAGCTGGCGAGCAGGACCCTGCAAAATGAATTTGAGCTGAATTCTGGGCTTTCCCCCAGCTCTCTGCCCAGGGCAGGGGGTTGGAACGAAATGGTCCTTAAGGTCCCTTCCATCCTAGGCCATTCAGTGTCTCTAAGTGTCCTCCCAAGCAATCCTAGAAGATGAAAGAGAACATCTGTAAGATACAGCTGTTAATTCAAAATCTTATCTGTGTGTCCTGGATTTGCCATCTTGTGTTCCCAGGGCCACTGAACATCACCAATTGCTGCTGTAGGAATTAATGGCACTGGGAGGTTTGTGCTCCTCAAGCCACTACAAGCTGTGTCCAAACTCTTCAGAGGCTTCAGACCAGCTGAGCATCAATGATTCTTCTCATTTGGTTTTCCAACAGTTTCCCTGGGAGCTGCAGTCACTTGGTGTCTGGGTGTGTCCCCACTCAAGGGGCTGGCTTGGCTGGGCTACTCAATTTGGGGTCAGTAAGGCTGAGAGAAGCACTTTAATCTCACCAGCTTTAGGCAGCCTCGGTGTTCCCAGAGCTCCCTGAGATAAATCAGAAGTTATTGATACTTTAGCTTGATTCAACTCAGCACTGCTTCAGCCACGTTAAGAACAGGTTTTTATTGTTGGGGTTTTTTTTCCTCAGAAGTCCAAACAACACAGATTTGTCTTCCTGTGCCATCAATGCCCCACCTCAGACCTTTGGTGCTGCCAGGAGGTGACCAAGGGTGTCTAGAAAGTGCCAGGGTCTAGTTAGGGATGAGAGAATGACCCTGAGTGTTCCCAGGCAGGGGATGAAGAAACTGAGCACAGCCAGGCTGTTTCTCCTTCCAGTTCTGTCCCAAACACCTTCTGGGAGAAAATGCAGCATTTCAGTGACTCCCAGCACCACATTCTGAATAGGAAGAAAGAAGCCCAGTACTAAAGGTGGGATTTTCCCTCATCCCCTTGTCAGACAAGGAGCTGCAGAAGGAAGAGTTGGTGGTGGGGATGAGACCAGGAAATATCTGCTGGGACCAGTGCAGGGAGCTGGGAGCTTCTCTGGTGGTGCTGGCAGGTCCTGGTCCTCACAGGAGTTCAGAGCCGGGAGCCAGAGTCTGAACTGGACCTGTCCCCTGAGGTTTCTCAGCTCAGCCTTAGGCTCAACTTGTTGCTGTCATTGCTGGGCTTTAATTTTTCCTCTCCTTTGTTTTCCCACCTTTTTCTTTTTTCTGTGTCTTGAAATAGATGGGAAAGTATTATCATGTCCCATGAGATTCTGAGAGAATTAATTGCTGGTAAAAGCATGTTAAGAGCTTTTGATGACTGAAGTAATTTGCACTGACACAGGGGCTGGTCGGGATAGAGGGAAATCTGAATCTAAGGAAAAAAAGGAGTTTCTGGTGCAGGGAGGCCCACTTAGGAGCAGAGCAGAGCCTTGCTATGCTGGGACTCAAAGGGCTTTTCCTTGGTTTTGGCGTGTCCTGTGTCATTTTTTAAATGTGCTTTTTTGAGTGAATTACAAACTGGGTCATCCCAAAGGTTGTTCTGGAATGCTGAGCATCTCCTCTCGTTCCTTCACCAAACTCTTAAGAGAGGAAAAGTCTCTTCCTGGCAAACCAGCAACTTTCTTTGGACTGCCACCCCTTAATTAACCCTTTTTCCCCCTCACACCTGGACTTTTAAGTATCTGAGGGGTTTTATTTTGAAGGATTCCTCTTTTGCACAGCAGCCAAGTCGTATCTCACCTTCAGCCACACAGACGTGGCCGCTGTGTTTCCCAGGCTCAGATAAATGAAAGTAGTGCACTTGGTAGAGAGTTCTTTAAAACAGAACCTCACAGCTCGGTGGAGAGTGACCTGGCTTGAAAGCTCGTTGGAAGGTTTGTAGTTAAAAACAATCCTGCAGGAAAGGATGAAAAGATGATGTGAAGATGGAGCAGTCGAGGACGTTGTCATTAAAATCAGTGCAGTTTGGAGGAGTTCCCTGCTTTGATTACTTGAGCTGTGTTTTCCAGAATAGTCCTGAACCTTTTGCTCATGGATCACTCTCTGTGTCTTTGGAGGTTCTGCCAGCCAGGACCTTCAGATAACCGCTGAGAGCCGACGTTATTCTTGTCATAGGTCTTTTTATTAACTATAGAAATCACCCACCTTTCTCTTTTCTCTTTCATGTTTGGAGTTCAGCCCTGCAAACCCTTTTCCTCCCTTTCTCCCCTCCGTGGCTGCCATCTGGCCCCAGCTGACCCCTCTCCTGTCCCGTTCTCCCGCAGATTCCCGATGCCCTGGGCACTGAGAAGTTCTGTGGCGACGGCGGCCAGGGCGGGGCCGGGAACTGGCTGAAGTACATCCGAGTGTCGTGCTCCTGCGACGAGCAGAACCTGGCAGTGTGCCACATCAACGAGCAGGTAACCGCCCTGCAGGGCTGCCGGGCTCCCCTCGCACCCCAACACGGCCGGGGGGCTTGGGCAGGGGCTGCTGGGCAGTGGCAGCATCCAGGGGAGGGGTGGGTCAGCCCTGGGATGGGCTCAGACTTCCAGATTTATGGTGCTGTCCTTGACTCAGGATGCAGTTCCTGATTCGTGATCCAGTCCCTGATTGGTGATCCAGTCCCTGACCCAAGATCCAGTCCCTGACTGGTGATCCAGCCCCTGATTTGTGATCCTGTCCCTGATTTGTGATCCAGTCCCTGATTTGGGATCCAGTCCCTGACTGGTGATCCTGTCCCCAGCTGGTGATCCAGCCCCTGATTTGTGATCCTGTCCCTGATTTGTGATCCTGTCCCTGACTCAGGATCCTGTCCCTGACTGGTGATCCAGTCCCTGATTGGTGATCCAGCCCCTGATTTGTGATCCTGTCCCTGATTTGTGATCCTGTCCCTGATTTGGGATCCAGTCCCTGACTGGTGATCCAGTCCCTGATTTGTGATCCAGCCCCTGATTTGTGATCCTGTCCCTGACTGGTGATCCAGTCCCTGACTGGTGATCCAGTCCCTGACTCAGGATCCAGTCCCTGATTCAAGATCCTGTCCCAAACTCAGGATCCTGTCCCTGACTCAGGATCCTGTCCCTGACTCAGGATCCTGTCCCTGACTGGTGATGCAGTTCCTGACTCCGGATCCTGTCCCTGACTTGTGATCCAGTCCCTGATTCAGGATCCAGTCCCTGACTGGTGATCCTGTCCCTGATTTGTGATCCAGTCCCTGACTGGTGATCCTGTCCCTGATTTGTGATCCAGTCCCTGACTCAGGATCCAGTCCCTGACTCAAGATCCAGTCCCAAACTCAGGATCCAGTCCCTGACTCAAGATCCAGTCCCAAACTCAGGATCCAGTCCCTGACTGATGATCCAGTCCCTGATTCCTCTGGTGGTGGAGAAAATCATGTGAAACCCATCTTATGGCACCAAACCCCACTGGGACAGCTGGAAACCAGCCCTGGAAATGGGAAGCATGGAAATTGCAGGCAGAGAGGATGGGGAGGCCGATCCCGGGGTGGAAATTCAGTTGTTGTCTGTTTTTAAGAGTGAGAGTGGGAGAGGGTTTGGGGTCTGCTGAGGAGAAAGTTCAAACCTGCCAGGCAGGTTAGAGCAGCGCTGGTAAAGCAGTCCCTGCGAGGGGGTTTATATGGAATTAATAGGATTTTGATGATGTTTGCAAAGTTCGTCAAGGCTTAAACCCAAAACCAGATTGAAAATGAGCAATTCACACTGTGATCTTCGCAAACCTCCAATCGAGTACAACCCAAATAGATGTTACTGTTCAGACCGACCTTAAATGAGAAATATTGTCTTGCTCAGCAGACAGGAGGCAGATTTGGGGCTGTGAAGGGCTTTTTAGGGTGTTTCCAGCTGCTCTGGGCTTTCCTCAAACTCAGTGTATTCGTAATTCCCAAGTGGCCAAGGTGCCTTTTGGATACAAACCCCAGCAATGCAAGAGCATTTGAGCTCTCGGAGACTCAACATAAAATTTCTAGGCTGAAGATTGAAATTTTTCATCCTGGTCCTTGGAAAACTGTCCTTGGAAACACCAGACTGCCAAACCCCACAGCAAGAGTGGCACACAATGGTAAAGGCACTGCAGTTAGACAAGTTGCAGGGTACAAAATGTCTTCCGACTTTATTCCTTCTGGGTTGGCTGGTGTCACTGGGAGTTGTGTGCCAATAAAAGAGGGATGTTGCGTGTTCTTTCTGAGCCTGAGCAGCTGAAGCTGAGCTGGGCTCTCACATCTGGGTGTTTTCCTGGCCAGGGCCGCCCTGGGCTTTAAAAATCAATCCCCTCATTTTCCCGCTGGGATAAATTTAGAAAACTGAATTTGTGTTGACTTCCAGCTTTGTTTGCTGTGCACTGAGCCCCACAGGCTGCTCGTTTTAGGGGAGATTCTGCTGAGGGAACCCTGCAGGTCAGAGGGGAGGGATCCAAGCAGGGAGAGCTCCAAAGGGAGAGGTTCCCAAAGGGAGAGGTCTCAGGAGACATCCCAAACCCTTCCCAGAGTGAATCCCAAAGCCATTTCCAGAGTGATGAAGCAGTACTGGTTCCTACCTCCTGCTGTCTCCTGGCACTGCTAGGTTTAACTTCATTTATTTCACCAGAGGCCTCATTTTTCCCTACCCCAAAGCAGGAGGAAAGTTTGATCTTTCCCCTTCAGGCAGAAGGAAAAGGTTTGGGGTTGCTCATAAGCACCCACAGAAAAGAAAATCTTGTGCAATAAATGATTGCCCTCTAAATAACCAAGCAGCACCGTGGAGATAAGGGCCAGGACAAAATTTTCATCAAAATAATTTTCTTTTCAGGAAAAAAATGACCATTTTTAACATGGGGAGATGGTGCTTTGAGTGTATGTGTCCCCTTCTGTTCTTCTTTAATCCAGGAGCAGTCCCAGGAATGCACAGTGAATTTTCCTGGATTTTTAGTGAGGAAATTGGCAGCAAAATCTGCACCACTCCGTGATTTTTTTCCCCCACCCCTTAACAGATTGTAATGTATATAAAATGAATTTATTTCTCTGTTTAGAAGGTTAATTGAGACTTTCATATGTAGAATAAGATTAGCCAGTTTTCTTTATATTTATTCGTGCTGGAGAGGTATTTGAAAAGAAGATCCTTGATTGTTAGAGATAATCGTGGTTCTGAAGGAGGACTGGAAAAGAATGTGGATAAATGATATCTTTTACTAAAAGGGAAATGGTTTCTTTTTTCCTGTTGCTACTCCTGCCTTAAAAAGGAAAATACTTGAGGATTTCAGGAGTCTGAAATACTAAACAGAATCTATGTAATAACATATTTATAATATATAATAATTACATTAATGGCCATGGGCAATTCTATTAATGGCCATTAATATAATTATTATGTATTAATAATAATCAGAGTGACAGCTGCTGCTTTTAGTTGGGGCGCAGGTGTTGGGTGGGGGGAAAAAAAGGAGTAACAGGAGATAGAAAAAATCAGGCCTCTGCTTAATCAGCCAGTGTGAGGTGTGTGTGCAATGCAGAATTTTGGGTGTATTTTACACAGCTTCAGTAACTGCGGTCAGGATTCACACAGAGCCTTAAAAAGAGGAAATCAGAAGCAATGTGACTGAGTGGAAACAAAGGGGAGGCAATTCCAAAGGAGGAAAACACGGGAACAAAAGCAAAACGTGCAGCCCTGTCCTGGCTGGACATTCCCCAGGCTGAACTTTTCCGTGTCCAGAGCTGGACACACGGACAGCTCTGAGGGAGCAGGAGGGACAAATCCTCACTGGGCTGCCCCTGGAGTGAATTATTGGTGAGATAAGGACACAAAGAACCTTTTTTTCAGGCTGGTTTTGGGTTTTTGAGCTCGTCTGCTGCAGCTGATGCGTTTGAGGGTGGTTTTTGATCTTTAGGTGAACACAGCAGCTGCTTTCTCCCCCTTTAATGCTCTTTTCCCCCTGAAGTACAAACGTGTGGGAGCTCAGATAAATCCCTGGAGCAGGGAAATGGGGCTGGTTCTTAGGAAGGGCCCTAATTAATGAGGTAATTCTGGGGTGGACTTTTCCCACTCACTGTGTTCCATCTCCATCCCTGGCCGTGACTCTGGGAATGGTTAAACCTCATCCCCAGGCTCTGTCTGCTCCAGAACTCTTTTCCTCAGTGGAAAGAGGAGGTGGTTCTGGGCTCTGAGTGAGAGCAGCCCCAGAGCGTGGTTGCTGTGGTTCTGCAGGGCCGATATTTCGGTGATTGCACCAAATTGTTCTGTTTTAGCAGCAAACGGAGACAGCCAGAGGCAGATTTCTGCTGCCACAAGTTCACATCAACAGTAGCTCCCTGCATCAACCCAGGCTGGAAAAGGATTCCTCTGGATGATTTCTACTTTCCTTTTTTTGTTTGTTTGTTTATTTCTGTTGTTGGTTTGGGTTTTTTGTTTGTTTTTTGGGGTTTTTTTAACTTTCCTTTAATTTTTTCTTTCTTCAACACCCCATGCCCAGAATAATTCTGATAAAAATCAAGACAAGGAGTGTTCTCAGTACTACCAAACCCTACTGTTAACTATTTAGTGGAAAACAAAGCTGATAATTTGGAGAGCTGCCCATGCTGTGGTGGCAAACACGAACTGATCAAGTGTGCAACTTCTCTGTAAACAAACAGAATTGATTTGTGAATGTAAATCTTTTGTTGCATTTGTAAATCTGAGCTTTTTCAGTGCACGGCAAATAAAAAAAAAAAAAGGCTTTGATGAGCCCAGACCATCAGTAGCACGGCTGAGAGGTGAAGTTAATTATTATAATGAAATGTTTGATGAAACTAATGTGACTCCAGCAATTTTTCCCTGATCATTAAAGGAGCCTGTCCTATATTTCTGGAGGGATGTTTTTAAATACAAGGATCTGCTTTGTTCTGAGAACAACCAGGAGAGGAAAAGGAGTTAAAGGGTGAGACTGGGGCAGTGTCAGCCCTTGGCAGGGGAATTCTGAGGGATTTTTCCCCTGTAAAATTTGTGACTCTGAACTTGATGGACCTTTTAGACCATGGCTGATGTTTTAGACAGGTTTGGGTTGCCAGCTGCAAGAGAAATGTCTGTTAATAGCAATTCTATTTATTTTATTTTATTTTCGCTTGGCCCATCCCAAGCTCTGTTTTTCCAAGTCAGCCCCGAGCTCTGGGCTCACTCCTGGGCTTCCTTTAGGGTTTTTTTTCAGGCACTTTTCCCATTAACTTCAGTGCGGTTTGGTCCTGGGAAAAGCTTTTTTTGTAGAACAAGCAGGGAGGAGCACTGAAGTGCAAATGAGAAAGATAACGAGAGAAAGGAGCATTTTAGACGGCTTTTTATTTTGCAGTGGAACCCCCCAGGAATGACCTCCCCAGGCTGGGCGGAGCAGGGGTCTCTCAGAACTGTTCTCACCTGTGCACAGGTGTCCCGTGTCAGCCTCGTGCTGCTCAGGGCTTCCAGCTGAGGGGTTTGGAGCTGTGCAGGTCCAGGGAGATGCCCATATCCTGCCCACGGCACCAGGTCCCTTTTGTGGACTCTCAGCTGGGTGCAGGATGAGGACAGATGTGTCTGCACTGGGAGAACCGTTTGCAGTGGAAAACGGGGGTGGAATCACACCAAGGATTCCGGCAGGAGCAGGGACGGGTTTCTGGGCGGTTTGGGGTATTTTGCCAATGGCCAGCAATCGGATTTCATTTCCCATCCCAAGCCTTTGTGTTTGCGACCGTCCCTGCTTTGAAACTCTCAGTGAGAGATGCCCGGGCAGTGCCGGGTGCCGGTGCTCAGGCACCGACTTTTGGGTGAGTTCTCAGGGAGGCTGTGGGGAGGTGGCGGCTGTGCTGGGGCGGGGAGGGAGGGACGGAGGGAGGCAGCCGGGGACAGCAAACAGCCCGTGAGGACCGGGACGCACCGGAGCTCCCGAAAAGGGCTGAGCCGGGTGCTGAGGAAGGGATGTACCGGAGCTCCCGGTAAGGGCTGTACCGGCTGCTCCGTGAGGGCTGTACCCTGGTGAGAGCTGTGTGTCACAGCACTCGGTTAGGGCTGTACCGGAGCTCCCGGTAAGGGCTGTACCCCGGTACGGGCCGTGTCACAGCACGCGGGGACCGCGAGACCCCGTTCATGGGGGCGGCTGTGACTCCGTCTGCCCCGGCCTTGGAGCTGCTGCAGAGACACGGCCCGGCTGCCCTCCTTCCCTTCCCTCCCCTCCCGTTCCCTCCTCTTCCCTTCCCTGCCCTCCCCGCCACCGGCCGGGCCGCCGGCACCGGAGGAGCGCAGCGGCCGCGGGACAGGAGCGAGCAGGTCAGGGGAACCCAGCCCGGCCCGGTTCGTCCCGACGGGCCCGGCCCGTCCCGTTCGCATCGCCCGGGACCGGCACCGAGGGACCGGCGGGGTCCCTGCGGCCGTGGCGGGGCCGGTGGCGGGCGGCGTCTGCCACCTGCTGGGGCGGGCGGGGGCCGCGCTCCCGGCCCCGATCCCCATCCCGGTCCCCATCCCGGTCCCCATCCCCATCCCAGTCCCGGCAGCTGCGGGAGGGACAACTTTTGCTCGGTGTGTCCCGGGGAGAGGTGGGAGCCCCGGTACGGCTGTGGGAGAGCCCTCGCCCGTTCCCGCCGGAGCGGGATCGGGAGGCGCCGGGCAGCGGCGGGGGCGGCGGAGCGCGTTAATTATCCCGCGGGATGGGGAACGGCTCCGCTCGTGGACCTGCGGGTGCTCCTGCCTGACCAGTGCGGTGACCGGGGCGGATCTCGGCCCGTCTTGGTGCTCGGTGTAACGCGGGGTGATTCGTCGGGATCTTCCCGAGCTCGGTGTGGAGGGAAGGTTCTGAGCGGTAACCGCGCTCCACGGTCCCCGCCGCACCGCGTGGTGGCTCTGGGGGCGATGTCCCGTGTCCCTGCAGCTCTGGGACAGATGTCCCCTGTCCCTGCAGCTCTGGAAGGGATGTCCCCTGTCCCTGCAGCTCTGCGAGGGATGTCCCCTGTCCCTGCAGCTCTGGGGGCGATGTCCGCTGTCCCTGCAGCTCTGGGGGCGATGTCCCCTGTCCCTACAGCTCTGGAAGGGATGTCCCCTGTCCCTGCAGCTCTGGAAGGGATGTCCCCTGTCCCTGCAGCTCTGGGGGCGATGTCCGCTGTCC
>NW_024581114.1:602460-613739 GCF_017639235.1 Corvus kubaryi | reverse complement strand
AGGGATGTCCCCTGTCCCTGCAGCTCTGGGGGCGATGTCCGCTGTCCCTGCAGCTCTGGGAGAGATGTCCCCTGTCCCTACACTCTGTGAGGGATGTCCCGTGTCCCTGCAGCTCTGGGAGGATGTCCCGTGTCCCTGCAGCTCTGGGATGGATGTCCCGTGTCCCTGCAGCTCTGGGAGGGATGTCCCCTGTCCCTGCAGCCGCCTGTCCCTGGAATCTCATCCCTCTCCCTGTGATCACATCTCCCCGCAGCTGCAGCTCCGAGCGGACTTCGGAGTGGCAACTCCGGGACAGGGAGGACAAATTTGGGAGCATCCCGGGCAGCTGCTGCTCCCTCCGGGCCTGGGGCACGCATCTACCAAGGCCTCGTGCTCCGTGCCAGGGAGGGAGGAAAAATGCATCGTGGTGACACAATTAATGCAAGCCAGGCAGGAATTTAGGAGCTGCGTGTCTTTCTGCCCCATAAACACAGGCTGGCAGAGATGGAGTGGCAGTGAATTTCAGGGATTGTTCTGGGTGAAATATGGTTTTTACCCCGAAAAAGAATTTTTTGGATTGCTGTTAAATGCAGTGCTAAAACCTGGAAGTTAATAACTGTAATAACTGTTATCAGGTGGATTCTCAGGGTGTTGTGTTAGGACAGGGTCCAGTGTACTCCAAAAAGTAGGAAAACATATGGAAGACACTGAATCTCCTCAGCAGAAGAGACACAGAGCCCTGGAGCAGGTCCAGGGGAGGGAATGAGGCCATTGGGGCCCACTCAGGTGTGACCCTGGTGTCACTGGCCCTGCTGCCCTGGTTTCTGTGAGGTTGGGGGGTAGAACAGTGATGATGAGGTGCGTGGGCTCTCCTTGTCTGAATCCTGTTTCTGTTTTGGGGCTTTCTCCTGGTGCAGTGACAAAGGTCCAGGAGGTGAACAGAGCTGTGCTGGGGACATTTTGGATGGTCCAGGGTCTGTGCTCAGACAGGAGCTCAGAATGTGGATAAACTGCTCACCTGGAGAGGTTCAGGTCTGTGGTTAGGGGTCAGGTCAAGGCTGATGGGGAGAATAATCAACAAAATAACTCCGTGGAGATGTGATAATTCGGCTCTAATCATGAGGCCAATTTTGGCTCCAAGAGCAGAGCCTTAAACGTGGCAATTCCATCAGTTTAATCCTCCCTTCCCTGTGACAAACACCCTGAGCTTTTAGGAGGAAGGGCAAACAATGGGGAGGTTTTGTGTAATTTTAGGGAGAGAGGCTGTTGCCCAAAATAATTTTTTTTTATTGTCCAAGCCCTGTGAAACTCTGACACCCAAAGAGTCAAATAAAAGCAGGAGAACAAGCTCCGAGCAGCAATTATCCCAAATCAAGGGACAGCCTCCCCTATTAGCCGGGAGAAATCTGAGTTATTGGTTACAATACAGAACTCAAGCCTCTGCATATTTAACGTGCCTCTCCATTTCTGTTCCTCATTCCCAGGTCTATTATAAAGTTATTAAAGAGATCGAGCCGGGAGAAGAGCTCCTGGTGTGCCTGAAGGAAGGAGGTTATTCCCTCGGGAACATGGCACCCAGCATGGAAGGTAAGGCCTCCACAGGAGCTTCTGCTCCTCTCTGCAGTGCCCCTGACAGTGCTGAGCCCCTCAGGCAGGGCAGAACTGGGGCAAAACCTGGGCCAGGACCTCCCCTTCTGTCGCTGTCTGGATTTTGTGCTCATTTCCACTCTTCCCCTGGTGGCAGCGGCTGTCTCCGTTATAGTGAGTTTTTATCAGCCTCAAGCAGATTCATTTCCTTCTCTTTGTGGGTTTGGATATGATCAGAGGAGCCTTTTCCACCCCCAGGATTGCCAGATGCCTTTGGGTGTAATAAAAATGGCCAAAGCATCCCAAGGCTGGGAAAACACCGCTCTGCAGAGATTTAGGGAATCTGGAAAAGGGGGATGCAGACAGGGAGTAGAAGAGTCCTCACTAAAATTATTATTGCTGGAATAAAGACATCCTCATCACTGCCACAGCTGTGAGCAGGTAGCAGGACACACACACGGGGTGTTCTGGAAATCTGAGAGTGCTCCCAGCACTGATTTTCCTCCTTTAGGATGCTTTTTCCCATATTCATCCTGTTCTCTGACACTACAGACACTGAGCAGGAAACTGATCTCTGAGGAAAACAAGGAAGGATGTGCCCAACATCATTATTCAGTGATTTATTTCTACAAATACATCCTCGTTTACCAGGTGTTTTTAAACTATTAGTTGGAAATAACACTCCACAAAATTAATTTATGAATTTGGAGTTCTCTCTGGGCATCCCACAATACATTTCTTTTACCTGTACATGAATATAATTTCTGATTCGAATTTGCAGTGAAATCCTTTAAAAGGATATGAACCATTAGTTTCAAATATTTCTGGAAATAGTTGAGGATTTTTGCTGCTGGAATCTCATTTGCTGACGAGCTGGGGGTGCAGTGTGGTATTTACTCCCTCACTCATATCAAGTTTGGGATTATTTTTTCACTGCTCTCCCTCCCCAAAAAAAGTTAATTATTTCCTCAAGACCAACACTCAGAGATGAATAATTTCTGTACCTTTTTTTTTTTGATGTCAAGGAGAAATCTGAATGAAAACTCACCGCTGTTCTGCGTTTCAGTTTCTAACAGGCTTTTATGTGAACAAGCAAAAAGTGCTCCTTGTTTTCCATCTCTGTCATTATGGAACATTTATCGGGATCTTCCTGGTAACGTCTAGTGCTTTTGCTGCATAATTGCTGTCAAATTATGCCAGGCCAACATTAAATATTTGACTCCTTAATACTTTTTACTTTCAGCGGGGCTATCTCCCTGCTGCCTCGCACCCCCAGCTCACTTCGGAATTAACGGGAGAGAAAATGCAAAATTGTTCCACACAAAGATAATTATCATAAAAATCTTTCCTCCCAACCCCAGCCAAACACAGCAGACCCCTTATCACTGCAGGAATTTTGAGTAGGGCACTTGAACTCCTTTGAGATTCGAGTCTGGTAGATTAGCATGTAGATGCCACATAATTGCGTTCCCCTTGGTTTCTCTGAAAGCTATTAGGCACTGATTTATTTTTCTGTTACATTCCTGCTTTGTCCTGAGTGTTGCTGATGGAACTTCAGATAGGCACATTTAACCACAGATCTGACAAACAGACACAGAGAACAGGCAGCAATTTCGGTGTAACTGGGGCTGTTCTTTTCTTTGCAGCCCCTTCTCCCTGTCACACTCCGCGGCAGTTACCTTGGTGAAGGGCAGTGTTTGCGTTCGTGATGCTTAAAGAGAGGAGAAAACTTCAACGAGAACTTGTTTTGAAGGGCGACCTTTTTATTTTTGGTACTTACGGGGGGGAAAAAAGGAACACTTGAATGAACCTGGAGTCTGCAGCGTGGGTGTCTGATTTAGGCACAAAATCGATGCCGGGTCTCAGTTCAGCCCTGAGCCTCCGTGGTGGTTGAGGTTTCGGTTTTGCAGGGGGCTGCCCTAAGCCTGCGGGTCGGGTCCTTCCCTGCAGGGTATTTATGGAGGAGTCTGGTCTGGGATCTGCTGGAGCTCAGAACTGGGAATGCCGGAAGAACGGGGGTTGGATATGGATTTGTTATCCTGGAATGGTTTGGGCTGGAAGGGAAGGATCATCTCATTCCACCCCCTGCCATGAGCAGGGACACCTCCTACCATCCCAGGCTGCTCCAAGCCCCGTCCAACCTGGCCTTGGACACTGCCAGGGATGGGGCAGCCACACCTGCTCTCCACCTGAACAGTTTTTCCTCTCTTTAGCCTGCCTGAGCATCAAAACAGGACTTACAGCCAGTGGCAACATGAATACCACATGGCTACAAGGCTTTTAATCACATTTTTGTCAGCTCTCTAAGTCTCCATTCAATACAAATTTCTTTTTCCTAACTCAGATACTCTCAAGCACAGGAATTGCTTTTCCTATCCTCCATCTCTTCCACCTGTGGAAAAGCTGCTGTGTTTGATGTCCTCTTGTATCGTGCGTGATTTGGGTGAGGCCTGGCAAAGGACAAGGAGAACGAGAAGCAAAATGTCTTCTCCAAAATATTCTTGAGGCTATTAACATATTTCACCTCTTTCCCTGCTCTGTAAGATCACAGCAAGGACAGAAACGTCTCGTTGTCATTGGTAAGAGCAGGCAGGGCTGTGCTGTGGGAGGGGAGGAAGATACCCAGCTTTAGTATGGAGGAAATTATTCTCCACAGCTGCTTTTCCAAACCCAGAGAGGATTTCTGCTTCCTAGAGGAGAGTTTGGGTGAAATAAGCTGCAATTAATCATGTAAATCTCAAACTGGAGCAGGAAGAATTCCACCTGGCGTTGTGGAAGGAATTTTGTTGAGTTTTCTCTGAAGTCAAAAGAAAGGGGGAAAAAAAACACTGTTTCCTTCATTCCAAGTGTTTCCATGGCTGGGGATTTGCCAGCTGGAGCTTGAGGGATGCTGGGAGTTTGGTAGGAGCCTGTTAAGAGGTGAAGGGACCTGGGGCTTCCATGCCTGGAGGATTTCAGTTGCTCCTCCAAAAATTCCTTCCCGGTTAAGCCACTGCTGCATTGACAGGAGAGCAAAGAGGGGAAACATTGGCTCTGAGGTAGAGGAACACCTCACCAGAGCAGTTCCACATCTCCAGAGTTTGATGCTACACTTTTTCTTCCTTTCCTCTTTCCTCTTTCCTCTTTCCTCTTTCCTCTTTCCTCTTTCCTCTTTTTCCTCTTTCCTCTTTCCTCTTTCCTCTTTCCTCTTTCCTCTTCCCTCTTTCCTCTTCCCTCTTTCCTCCCTCTCCCTCTCCTCAAAAGTAGTTTGGGTTATTTTAATGGTAGGTGATGCACAGTCTCTCCATTCCACTCTTATTGGTGTCCTGATTTCCAGGTTTCCCTCCCCAGGGACATAAAACACATGAGATACACACTGGTCCTGGTCTACAAAATGCCAATAAAGAGAATTTCTGTGAGGAGCAGAGCAGGGCCTGACCCCCTCATGCTGAGGCTGCTGGCAGCAATTTCAGAATGCATGAACTCCCAAAACGAGCTGAAATGAGAACAGTTGGGTATTTTCTTCCCTTGGCTCTCCTTTTTTAATCAAAATCCCTTTGCTGACCTGCTGGATTTTATTTCTTTTTGCAGCCCTCTCTTGTGCAGCTCAGGAGATGCTCCTGCAGCCCTGTGGGTGCTGTGGGATTATCTGTGCCCGGTGTGGGTGGCTCTGGGAGCCCTGGGCAGGCTGCTGGGATGCCCAGCAAGGCTGTGCTGGCTGAGCTTTGGTGATACTTTCTTTTTCAGCTGGGTCTGACTTTTCCCATGTCAATACTTTCCGTGTAGGTGTGCAGAGCGTGCAGAGGGTTTCCTCTGCCCACATCGCTGCTGCTGCAGCCTCTGGGACCTTGCCTTGCTCAGTTTTAACCTCAGGTTTAAGCAGAGGAAGGGAGATAGGAGGTGAGTGCCCAGGTGGGAGCACGGTGGCGTCTGGGTGTGACACCGCCCGTGCTTCCACTCCTGCCACATTCAGAACAAAATTAACCCTGATTTATATAAAACACCGTTCCGGGCCTTAAAGCTCAGCTTAAGTGGTTGCAAAATTTGGCATAAACAAGTGCAAGGGGGGACTTCAAAGCAAAGGTTTGCTCAGGGGTTGCAGATTTTGCCTGGAGAAGATGAGCATGGCCACATCCCACCCCAACATCTCCTCTCCCCAGAGCGGGGATGGATCAGCTCCATCACAGCACCGCCTTTGGGCGCAGCTCTCAGAATATTCCCACTCCCCCCTCGGAGCTGAGGCACTCACCACAGGCTGTTCCTTCTGGGAGTAAAGTCATCAGAAAAAGAGAAGCACACTGAACACGAAGCAGAGCGTGGAGGAAGAGGGTAGGGTAGGACAGGGAAACGCGGCTCCGGTGACTCAGTGGGGGCTGGAAAGCTTCTGTTGCAGGGTGGAGAAACCCAGAGCTATCCCAACTCCCTCGCAGAGCTTGTTCTCCTGGAAAATTTACAGCTTGGAGCTGATTGTTTGGCTTGGCACCATGGTCAGGATGCTGCCTTGTAAACTTAATAATAGCTGCCCTCTTTTTAATTTGTTTGACCTTGACTGCAGTAATTTATTATGTGCATTAGAACTTTTTTTTTTTAAAAAAAAAAAAGGAAAAAAAAGCAAAGAGCACAGCAACAAAGCCTTTGGCTCGCTGCTCTTCCCTCCATGGTGCTCTGGGCTGGGACTCCTTGGGCTGATGGAGCCCTGAGCTCCTGCAGTGGAAAATTAAGAGGCGAACATTAGACAGCAATTTCTTGGAAAGAAGCTTCTCCAGGTTTGTGCTGGGGCAGTTTGCTTTTCCCACTATCTGTGTTTATTCGAGTCTGGCTTGTTCCTTTTTCCCTGGCAGCCCCTTTTGAGGAAACACTCGTTCATAATTTCAAAACCCCTCCTTGCAGACGAGCGCAGCACTCCGCAATGAGCCCAGAATTTTGTGCATCTCCCACTCCCTGTGGGTCTCTCCATCCCAGCAGAGGCCAAGACACAAAGCAAACAAGATCTCCTCTGGTTGTGTGATCTATTTTTTTTCTCTTAATGCTCAAAGTGAAAGCAGCTGCTGGCACAGCCTCCCTTGGGTTCTCTCCCCTCTCACTTGCAAATTCACTCTTTGTTTGTTTGCTGGACTCGGGGAGCTTTGCCTCCTCTCTGGGCACAACAACCCAGGCTGGTTGGGTTTCCTGGGGCAGGGCTGACCACGGGCTGCTGTGTGTGTTGCAGAGGAGCCCTCGTTCCGCTGCGAGGACTGCGATGAGCTGTTCCAGTCCAAGCTGGACCTGCGGCGCCACAAGAAGTACGGCTGCAGCGCCGTGGGGGCCCTGTACGACAGCCTCAGTGACGAGATCAAGCAGGAAGGCCTCGGAGATGGACAGGTCCACGAGTGCAAGGACTGCGAGAGGATGTTCCCCAATAAATACAGGTACCCACAGACGGCCGGACCCTCCTCTGGCCTCCCCTCTCTGTCCCGGCCAAAGGGGGGATGATGGGCGGCTGGGGAAGACTGTAGGGATCAACCTTTCCTTTCTCCATAGAAATGTTTCCTTCCTCCATAGGCTTTGGGAATGTTCCTTTTGGGATCAACCTTTCCTTTCTCCATAGAAACCTCTCCTTCCTCCATAGGCTTTGGGAATGTTCCTTTTGGGATCAACCTTTCCTTCCTCCATAGAAACCTCTCCTTCCTCCATAGGGTTTAGGGATGTTCCTTTTGGGATCAACCTTTCCTTCCTCCACAGAAACCTCTCCTTCCTCCACAGGCTTTAGGGATGTTCTTTTTGGGATCAACATTTCCTTTCTCCAAAGAAACCTTTCCTTCCTCCATAGACACCTTTCCTCCCTCCACAGGCTTTGGGAATGTTCTTTTGGGGATCAACCTTTCCTTTCTCCATAGAAACCTTTCCTTTCCTTACAAGGTTTAGGAATGTTCCCTTTGGGACCCTTTGTAGCTGTTGGGCAGTGTTTTATTTCACCTCGTGCTTTTCATTGCTCGTTGGTAGAAGCACCCCAGGGTTGTTGGTGGGAAGTTTAAGGGTCGTTTTCTGAGAGACCTGGGTGGGACCTTTTCACCATCTACTCTCCTGTGCTCTGCTTCTGAGGAAAAAAACACCAACATGAGTTCAGTAAAAATGTGCATGAAGTGTTCTTTTAAATTTAATTCTTGGATGTTTGAGATCAGTGGGTTTAAAGAGCTGTTGATGCCCTAGGAACTCTTAATGTGGTCACCAGCTCCTATTTGATCTGGCAGGAACAATTAAAAAATCCTATTCCAATGAAATTTTTAATTTTCTTCGTGTCCACCAAATGTTCTTGTGACAGCCATGTGAAAAGGAAAAAAAAAGATCGGATATTCTCCAGCTCATTTTTTTATTTTCCACAATTATTCAGTTATTATTATGATTATATGATTACTCTAAAGAAGAATTAAACTTCTCTTTAAATGGGAAAATATTTTAACTCAGGTTTTAGCTGAAAATCTGCATTTTTTAAGCAGAATGTGGTAGTAATGAAATGCAGCTTTAACACAGCCATCTTTGAGTCTAATTCATTGGCAAAGTGAGACTCAAACAGTTAAATATTAGGAGCCAGCTTTAAAAGTTGAGGGGTTGTTTTAATTACTCTAAGATTGTGTTTATTTGCATCCTAAGCCTTGATAAAAGCCTTTATAAAATTCTATAAAAGCAGAGTTTTCTGTGTTTACCGGAGGCTGAAGTTCTCACTTACTCATTTCTTTTGCCTTCTTGGGTGAACAAACCCCGTGCACCACAAGATTTGTTATAAAACTGTGAGAATGGGCAATCCCCTGTCAGGCTCTGCCTGAGCAGAGCAAAAACCTCGAGGTTAAAGCCCGTGTCAAGCCTGCTTCAGTTCAGTTTAACATTTAAAAACCTGCATTTGTCACTTTGAACTTCATTGCAGCGATACTTTCAGCTCTTTGAAAGTATTGATGATATTTTGATCTGGGTGAGGAAGTCAGGGGGAAAAAAAATCGATTTTAAAAAATGTAGAGGAAGGTGAAGCCTAAAGAGCATTCCCTGTATCTGCATGGAAAAGAGCCTGGGAGCTGTGGAAGCTGGGATGGATCCTGTGTGGGATCCTCTTAGCCCAAAGTAGCATCTTTCCCCCTCACCTTGTGTCTCTGCATTGGCTGCTCTCCATCAGAAATAAGAGCCTCCAATTTTCTTCCTTTTTTTACCTGACAAGACAAGGAGAACTTCCTTCAAATGTTTTCAGTGGTTTGGATTTTAGTAAAAATTCCAGTTCTTTTATCTGCTGGTGTCAGGAGCTCTCTCCTCTTTAGCTTCCAGCGCTCTCTAATTTTCATGTTAATTAGGAATTAACCTTTTAAAATGTGTGTGTTGTATCCTATTTGTACCCTCTGTGTAGTCCTGGCTCCCTGGGGGTCTTGACTGGCAATGTGGCCTTGGGTTTTTTGCCTTTTAGACCCAATATTTTAGGATAAGTAATATAAAGCTGATTTTTTTTGACAAGGGAAAAGAGAGTCAGCAGCATCCCCGTTCAGCCTTTGACACGCTGGTGGATTGGTGGGGTGGGAAGGAAATGTCCACTTCTGTCTCTTTCCCATTAATCTGCCAAGTTTAAAGTCATTAAAACACAAAATAAACCTGCTCAGAGTGCCTGGATGGTCTTAGAATTTTTCAAAGTTAATACAGATGAAATCAAGGGTGCCACTGGGGACCTGAAATTGAGCATTTAGCAGCTGACTAAATAAATAAATGTTTTGCTAATCCCAGTAGGTACTTGCCTCTAAACAGCACATTAGTTTGTCCATATTCGCTCCAAAATAAACTCATAAATCACAGTTAACAGGAGAGTATTTTTGGATGTGCATCTGAAAGGTTTGTGATACTTTGTGTGTGTAAAATATCTGGTCGTTTTGACAGCACCATTTCTTGAGCAAAATGAATATTGCCACTTTAAAACGAGAGGGTTGGCAGTTTATGAGGGGCATGCCATGAATATGAATTATCTGGCTGGGAGCAGGGCTGGTGCTGAGGAGTTTTGGTGTTGAGTGGCCAAGGCTGAGCAATTCCTGGGATCCTGAACCCCTCAGGCTCTCTGGAAGCACACAGAGAGTATCTTCCCTGTGGCATTTAATGAAGACTGGCAGGATTCACTGCCAGTTCAGCTTTAATGTTTCTGTAAAAATACAGCCATGCTTTAAAGTTCTGTGGGAATGGTTTGATATCCATGTGTAGGGGTGTTAGGCAGGAGCAGATTCCATGCAAGCTGGTCTTTGTTGGAATTCACAGTAAGAGGAGCGTTTGTAACTCCTGTTCACTTACCCCAAAGGAAGCAAAGGATGCAGATTTCCTTCCCTTGTTTCTCAGGGCTGGCATGAGGTGTGCAGGATTTCTGGCTGAGAGGTGTGGGATTGCTGGCCTGAGATGTTCAGGATTCCTGGCCACAGAGGAGCAGGATTCCCAGCCTGAGATGTGCAGGATTCCTGGCCACAGAGGAGCAGGATTCCTGGCCACAGAGGAGCAGGATTTCTGGCCTGGGATATGCAGGATTTCCGGCTGAGAGATGCAAGACTCCCAGCTTCAGAGAGGTAGGATTCCCAGCCTGAGATGTCTGGGATTCCTGGCCTCAGAGATGCAGGATTTAAGGGCTGAGAGGTGCAGAATCCCTGACCAGAGAGATGCAGGATTCCTGGCCTGAAATGTGCAGAATTTCAGGCCTGAGAGGAGCAGGATTCCCAGCCTGAGATGTTCAGGATTCCCAGCCTGAGATGCAGGATTCCTGGCTGGAGAGATGACGGATTTCTGGCTAAGAGGAGCAGGATTCCTGGCATCAGATATGCAGGATATAAGGGCTGAGAGGAGCAGGATTTCTGCCTGAGAGGTGCTGGATTCCCAGCCTTAGAGAAACTGGATTCCTGGCCCGAGATAAGCAGGATTCCTGGCCTGAGAGGAGCCAGATTTCTGGTCTGAAAGGTGCAAGATTCCTGGCCTGAGAGAAACGAGATTCCTGGCCTGAGATGTGCAGGATTCCCAGCATGAGAGATGCAGGATTTCTGTCTGACAGGTGCAGGATTCCTGGCCTGAAAGGAACAGGATTTCTGCCTGAGAGATGCAGGATTTAAGGGCTGAGATGTGGAGAATTTCTGGCCTGAGAGAAACAGGATATCTGGCCTCAGATGTGCAGGATTCCCAGCCTGAGATGCAGGATTCCTGGCTAAGAGGAGCAGGATTCCTGGCATTAGGTATGCAGGATATAAGGGCTGAGATGTGCAGATTCCCAGCATGAGAGATGAAGGATTTCTTTCTGACAGGTGCAGGATTCCCAGACTGAAAGGAAGTGGATTCCTGGCCTGAAAACTGCAGGATTCCTGGCCTGAGATGTGCAGGATTTCTGTCTGAGAATTGCAGGATTCCCGGCATGAGAGGTGCAGGATTCCCGGCATGAGAGATGTAGGATTCCCGGCATGAGATATGTAGAATTCCCAGCATGAGAGATGCAGGATTCCTAGCTGGAGAGATGCAGGATTCCTGGCATCAGATACGCAGGATTTAAGGGCTGAGAGGAGCAGGATTTCTGTCTGAGATGTGCAGGATTCTCAGCCTAAGAAGAGCAGGATTCTTGGCCTGAGAGGAGCAGGATTCCTGGCCTGAGAGAAACAGGATTCCTGGCCTGAGATGTGCAGGATTTAAGAGCTGAGAGGTGCAGGATTCTTGGCCTGGGATGTGCAGGGTTTAAGGGCTGAGATGTGCGGGATTCCTGGCCTGAG
>NW_024581114.1:601341-602450 GCF_017639235.1 Corvus kubaryi | reverse complement strand
GGTTTAAGGGCTGAGAGGTGCAGGATTCCTGGCCTGAGATGTGCAGGTTTCCCATGGCGCAGGGCACTGGAGCACCGTGTGCCACCCCTGCCGTGGCCCTGTGCCAGCAGCCACTCGGGATTGCCATCATCCCCCCGGTCTGGGAGGCGCTGCCAGTTGGCAGAAGGCGAAATTGCTGAGTGAAGTAATCAAAGATGTCTGACATTTAGAAGTGAAACGTGTTTGCACCTTATCATGTTTCTTCCCAATGCTGAGTCCCTGTGTTCTGGGAAGCCGTGGGCCTGGTGCCCGTGAAAATGGACACGTGAGAGTCGCAACAGCAGCAGCAAATATCTTTTCTTTCTCCAGGCAGATACCACAGAAGTTTTGGTCACAAAGTGCCCATTTTTCCCCTCAGGAACCTGCAGGGTCAGGTCTGGGTAAAAGGAACCTTTTCCCCCTGGAGAATGGACTCAGATATTAATAAGAAATAGCGTAAAACACATAGTCGTTTTGAGGCAGAACAGGGCATCTTCCACCAGTGAGATAAATATCAAAAACATCAAATGGTTTTTGGGCGTCAGTGCCCTTCTCACAGTCCATGAGCTTCTCCCTTCCTGCTCTGAGGCACCAGGTAACTGGAAACCCCCCAGGCCCCACAGCTGGTTCTCTGTCACCATCTCTGTCACCTCTCTGGGTATCAGACCTGCCTGGTTTGGGTGGCCCGGAGGTCAGCCTGTCTCTCTTTCCCAGCCTGGAGCAGCACATGGTGATCCACACCGAGGAGAGGGAGTACAAGTGTGACCAGTGTCCCAAGGCTTTCAACTGGAAATCCAACCTGATTCGTCACCAGATGTCTCACGACAGTGGGAAACGGTTTGAATGTGAAAACTGTGTTAAGGTACAGTGAGGACACCTGGGAGGCTTCACCTGGGGGGGTGCTGGGACCTGGGGGTGCAGGACACAGTGCCCATGGGGGGCTTTATGTGGGACAGGGCACTGGGAGCTGGGGAAAAGGGTGCAGGTGACAATGTCCATGGGGGCTTCATCTGGGGGACGGCACTGGGACCCAGGGGAAGGCACGCAGGACACAGTGTCCGTGGGGGGCTTCATCTAGGAGTGGGTGCTGG
>NW_024581114.1:600831-601331 GCF_017639235.1 Corvus kubaryi | reverse complement strand
TCATCTAGGAGTGGGTGCTGGGATCTGGGGGTGCAGGACACAGTGTCTGTGGGGGCTTCATCTAGGAGTGGGTGCTGGGATCTGGGGAGGGAGCGAGCATAGGGCAGTTTCCATGGGGTTTCACCTGAAAAGGGACACTGGGATCTGGGGAAAGGAGTGGTGGACACAATATCCATGGGCGGCTTCACCTGGAAAGGGACACTGGGACCTGGGGAAGGGCTGCAGGGGATGGGTGGCCCATGCTGGCCCAGAGCAGGGTGACAGAGGGAGAGGTGACCCCGCTGTCCCTGTCCCAGGGAGAAGAGGTGTCCTCACTGTCCTGGGCATCCCACTGGGGGTGTGGATCTCAGCCCTGTCCCGACCCACTCTCCTTTGGCCATTCCCAGCTGGGTGCTGGGGTGACGGTGAGGGCTGTGGGTGAGCAAAGACCTGTTCGACCAAGAGCACCACACGCTCAGGGAGGTGCCACACACCTGCCAAACCATGAGCACCACACGCTC
>NW_024581114.1:556254-600821 GCF_017639235.1 Corvus kubaryi | reverse complement strand
ACACACCTGCCAAACCGTGAGCACCACACGCTCAGGGAGGTGCCACAGCCTGGCAGGGCACGAACGGAGCTCTTCCATGACCCGTTCTCACCTGTCCACCCCGCGCTCCTCATGCCACGAGCAGCAGTGACAAAAACCGAACAAAATCAGGTTTTCCCGTGTAGGCTCTTCTCCTCCTGCTTTCCCCCACCTCCTGAAGGCGTTTTTCCCCCGCAGGTGTTTACGGACCCCAGCAACCTCCAGCGGCACATCCGCTCGCAGCACGTGGGCGCGCGGGCCCACGCCTGCCCCGACTGCGGCAAGACCTTCGCCACCTCCTCGGGCCTCAAGCAGCACAAGCACATCCACAGCACTGTCAAACCTTTCATATGTAAGTTGTCACGGCCATCACCAGCCCGGCGCTGGCTGTAATTGCAGGGATCCTGCAGAGGCCCCCCAGCCCTCCCATCCCTGGCTGCTGTAATTTTATAGCTCAGAGCATAAGATGAATTTTTTTTTCTTTTTTTTCTTTTTTTTTTTTTTTTTTTTTTTTTTTTGCATGCTCCCTGTTTTTTCAGCAAACATTCGTGGCAGTTTTTGACTCTCTTGACAAGTTAAAAGCTGAGTCTCTCAGCGGTCACAGCGATGCCATTTTCTCATATCTTTTCTTTCTCTCTTCTCTTTTTGCCTTAATCGTTTTTGAATGCTCCTGTTGGTGACATAAATAAATAGCTGGCTCAGCCTGATCGAAACGTTTTACAGGGGTGCCTCAAATCCTGGAGCCTTTGTAAAGAACTTGGAATAATCAGACATGAGAAGGTGTTTTTTACAAAGAAGGTTTTTTCTTCTTTGTTTACTGCGTGTTTCATCTCGATAATGCTGGGAGCCAAACAAACAGCAGATGAACTGTGTCCTCAGTGCTCTCCTCGCTGGGATATTTCCAGAAGGGCATTTTCCCTGGAGAGCCACCCATCTCATTCCCTGTCATTCCCAGGGCTGTATATTTTTTTAATTGACACAGCACCCTCTGTTTGGATAACTGCGCAGGGAGGTGCATGGTGTCACAACAAAGCTCCAGGAACTTCAGGGATCACTTCCTGACACTTCAGAACATGTCGTTCAGGCACGGGCCGGGATCTGGGTTTGATTCCAGGCTTTGATGTTACGGCAGGGAAGCCACTGAACCCACTCCTGCCTTTTTTTCCCTGTTGGTATAATGGGAACAGCATGCAGGAATATCCTGGGAGACTCATTTCATTAATGTCCCGAGATAATCAGTGTCCTGAGATAAGCAGCTGGGTGTCAGCAGAGGAAGAAGAACCCCTCCTCTTGCTCATTTTGCTGCAATCTTTCACTGGGCACATGAAAGGGATAATTTGACTCCCAGGATTGCTGCAGGGAGATGAGGGATTTCTCCTCATAATCTCCTCACTCTCACCTCATCAGAATTAGGGAGTTGTCAGACCAAATCAGCGGGTGGAACAACTGCAGAGGGATCCTGCCTGGGCAGACATGTCAGGTTGTTTTGCCCATCAGCGTGGAATCCATTAACAACTTCAAATCCACGAGGCAGGATTCTCCAGGAAGGTTTTTTATCCTGGTTCAATGGAAGAAAAGGGTCTCTGTGTGTGTGTGTGTGTGTGTGTGTGTGTTTAATTTTTTAAAATATTATATTTGGCTTTCAAAAGACCCCAAACCTGTGACTTTATAGCTGCAGAAATCAGAAGGGCAAGAGATGACGTTCCATGTGGAATTACTAAATCGTTGGATTTGACAGAAATCTTCCAGTTTTCCTGTTTTAGAAGGATGGTGGGAGCTCTCAGGGCTGTAGCACTTCCCTTTAGGGAATTTTGTGCAGTACTTATATATCTAACAACAATTCCCGGGGTGAAAAATGGAAGAATCCTGGAATCATGGAATTGGTTCAGTTGGAAAAGCCCTCTGAGATCGTCAAGTCCAACCTTTAACCCAGCACCTCTGTGTTCACCATTAAACCTTGTCCCCAAGTGCCACATCCACAGGTTTTTCGAGCAATTCCAGGGATGGTGATTCCTGATTCCCTTGGAAAGAAACCAGAGATTGTTGTAATTAAGAGACTGTCGTGGAAATAAAATTCAGTAGTGCTGAATTTTCATGGAAAATAAATTCAGTAGTGCTTCCTTTCAGAGCTCTGGATATTGTTTAAGAAATGGGTTTAAGAAAACACTTTAAAATGAAGTAAAAAAGCCAAATAAACCCTTTCTTTGCAAGTCTAAGGTAGCTGAAATAATACTTACAACAGCCATAAAACCCTTTGTGTGCACCAAGAGCAGTTCAGGAGACCTGGCCCAAGATTTTAAAGTGTGATTGCCAAAAATTAGGATTGGTTCTAACATTGCAACTCTTGTGATGATTTTCTTGTTCTGTCTGTGCTTCCCCTGCAGCTCTGGGCTGTGTCAGGGCCCAACAATGAAACTCTCTGGGCTCAGACAGTGCAGCCTAAATTTCCAGTGCAGTCAGAAACCAGAGCCTTCAGTGACACTCCTTTGGATTTTGGGGTGCTCGTCTGAACTAAAATGTCAAATTCATTAAATTTTATACATTTCTGCTTTGAAATTCAATTAGAATTTATTGTATTATGATATTTTCAGAGCTGCTAGTGAAATACTCCCCTGCCAGTCATTTGATACTCAAGCACTGAAGTAAATCCTAAAGATTTAGGAAAGATTTAGGAGACAATACAGGGAAAATCACGCTCACATGCACCCATCAGTAAAGCAGGGAGGGAGGAAGGAGCTCTGAGCAGTCCCTGAGCTGGAGTGTCAGAACTTGGATTCCTGTCCTTGCCTGTCCAAGCCCAAACAATGTCCTTCCCCTGCTTTGTCTCGGTTTCCCTGCTCACAAAAGGGTGATAACAGCAGTTCCCCGGGGGAAGGAGTGTGTTAATTCACCACCACATTTATTCCCATGTCGAAAGAGGCACCAGATAATAAAAAGTCACAGCGTTTTGATGTGTGGAAAAGTTTGGGGTGGGATTTTTGTCTCACTTCGCCCTGTTCCTTCCACAGCAGCAAAGTCTGGAGGTGAAAGGGGTCATAAAAATCCATGTTTTGAAAGCTTGGTATTTACAGGTCGTTAAAGAAAACGCTGATGTGGCTTCACTTAGCAGGGCAGAGGTGTTGGACTGATTTAATGGATTAAAAAAAGAGATCCCAGCCCTGGCAGAACCCAGGCCTGGCTAGCAGGGGATTTATAGAGCAGCCCCCTGGAGGGGTTCTGTACCACTGAGGGCATTCAGGAAGGGCAGGTTTGACTAAATGAGGCAGAGTTCTTCTCCCTCCAGCCCTCATTGCTTCCTGCCATGCCAGGACTAATGGGAAGCAGATGAGCTGGGATAAAGAGATGTTATCATTAAAATGTATGATCAGGGCAGTGAAGTTGTGAGGGGACTGCAACATCTTCCCTATGGATCCTGGCTGAGAGAGCTGGGGCTGTTCATCCTGGAGAAGAGAAGGTTGTGTGGAAGTCTCACAGCACCTCCCAGGATCTGAAGGGGCTACAGGGAAGCTGGAGAGGGACTTTGGAGTGCCAGGACAAGGGGGAATGTATTCAAACTGAAAGAGGGGCAATTTAGGTTGGATATACAGAAGAGATTGTTCCCTGCGAGGATGGGCAGGCCCTGGCACAGGGTGTCCAGAGAAGCTGTGGCTGCCCCATCCCTGGAAGAGTCCAGGGACAGCTGGAGGGGGCTTGGAACAACCTGGGATAGCGGAAGGTGTCCCTGCCTATGGCAGGGGGTGGGATGAGATGAGCTTCATGTCCCTCCCAACCAAACTATTCTGTGATTCCACGATTATCCTTCCTGAAAGTTCCCCAAAACTTTGAGCAGAGGTAGCACATCCCCTCAGATTTGTGTGGAGCAACTTCTTGAGAGATCCACCAGGATGGGCTTCATCCAAAGGGAAAGGTGGTGATGTTCCACTGCTCTCCCCCTTCTTGCTCTGGGGAAGGGAGACCCCAGGGCTGCAGCGGGCGGGACGGGATGGGGCGGAGGAGGGAGGCTGGTGAATCCCGTGGCGAATCCCTGCCGTTTTCCTGTTAATTTCATATCGCTTTTGTTGTTGGTTCCTGTTGACGCTTTAGGTGAGGTCTGTCACAAATCCTACACGCAGTTCTCCAACCTGTGCCGCCACAAGCGGATGCACGCGGACTGCCGCACCCAGATCAAGTGCAAGGACTGCGGGCAGATGTTCAGCACTACCTCCTCCCTCAACAAGCACCGGCGCTTCTGCGAGGGCAAGAACCATTACAGCCCCGCCGGCATCTTCGCCCCCGGCCTCCCCCTCACGCCCACCTCCATGATGGACAAATCCAAGCCCTCTCCCAACCTCAACCACGCCAGCCTGGGCTTTAACGAGTATTTCCCATCCCGCCCGCACCCGGGCGGGCTCCCGTTCTCGCCCACACCCCCAGCCTTCCCCGCCCTCACCCCAGGATTCCCGGGGATTTTTCCACCCTCTCTGTACCCCAGGCCTCCCTTGTTACCACCCACGCAACTGCTCAAAAGTCCCCTCAACCACACTCCGGACGCGAAGCTCCCCAGCCCCCTCGGGAACCCGGCACTCCCGCTGATCTCCGCAGTGAGCAACAGCAACCAGGCCCCTTCAGGGGAGGAGAAATGTGAAAGCAGCCTGGAAAACTCCTACCTGGAGAAGCTAAAAGCCAGGAACAGTGACATGTCCGATGGGAGTGACTTTGAGGATGTCAATACAACCACGGGCACGGATCTGGACACCACGACTGGCACCGGCTCTGACCTGGACAGTGACGCGGAGAGTGACAGGGACAAAACGAAAGACAAGAGCAAACAAATGGAGACCAAGCCAGATTTCGTCAGCAGCTCGGTGTCTGCCAGTTCCACCAACGCCACGAGCGAGATCCCTCTCTTCTATTCTCAGCATTCCTTCTTTCCTCCCCCCGAGGAGCACCTGCTGCCCACCACGGGGGCAGCCAATGACTCAATTAAAGCTATCGCCTCCATCGCAGAGAAGTATTTTGGGCCTGGCTTTATGGGGATGCAGGAGAAAAAGATGGGTTCGCTCCCATATCATTCCATGTTCCCCTTCCAGTTCCTCCCCAATTTTCCCCACTCCCTCTACCCTTTCACGGAGCGGACCCTCAATCACAACTTGCTGGTCAAGGCAGAACCAAAGTCGCCCAGGGACCTCCACAAAGTCGGCGGCACAAGCTCGGAGTCCCCCTTCGATCTCACCACGAAGCCAAAAGAGATTAAGCCAATCCTGCCGCCCCCCAAGGTCCTCCCAGCCCCGTCCTCAGGGGAGGAGCAGCCACTGGATCTGAGCATTGGCAACCGCATCCGAGCCAGCCAGAACGGAGGGAGAGAGCCACGGAAAAACCACATTTATGGGGAGAGGAAGCTGATGGCAAGTGAGGTCTTACCTAAGATTTCCCAGTCCCAGCTGCCTCAGCAGCCTTCCCTGCACTACGCTAAGCCATCGCCCTTTTTCATGGACCCCATCTACAGGTATTAACATACCCTGCCTTAAGCCTTTCCCTAACCAGCTCCTTTTCCAGCTGACACCACACCCTGAGGCAGGGGAGGATGCAGGTTGGTTGGGGAGAAAAGTGAACATCTCCTGTAGTTGTTTGTACTTCTCAACACATTGAATCTCCTGAATGGAAAGGGCTGAGTAATTGCAAGGAGCCCTCATACTCAATGTGTGAGGAACACATCCTTGTTTTGATAAAGAAGAAACTTGACCTATTTAAGGACTCTCCCACGAGCCATCGCTAAGATGGCACTTCTGCTGGGGAAATTCCAGAGGTTTGATTCGATAAGAATGCAGAGTTCAGATGCCTTGGAGCCCTGGGCTCCCATGGCTTGGGAATGAGTCAGGAGCCCTGGGAGCCTGGAAATGCAGCTCTCCCACTGACTGACTTGAGGGCCTTTTGTGAGCCGCTTCACCTTTCTTCCTCCCTCCCTCCCTCCCTCCTTCCCTCCCTTTTCCTTTTCTATTGCCTTTTCTTGGAGTTTTTCTTTCCGAGGAGCTGCTGGTGCAGACCCAACCTGCCGAAACGTGTTACTCTTGGAGTAACAAGTACTGTGTAAACACATGGTAGCATGTTACTACCCAGATCTCTCCCGGATACATTTCTCACAGATTTATCTTTCTTGGGAGATAACAAGGCCTTTCTGGTGTCACTTGAACAGATGGTTCTGAGGAGGGCCTGATGTGTTACGTCAGAATGAGCTGAACATGGAAGGCGTGTGTAGAGCAGGCTGGGTGAAGTTATCCAAATGCCAGCTAAACTTCCAGAAGGAATCAGCTCAGGAGGAGGCGAAAAGGGAAGACTTGGGGCTTTTGCTGCTTGAGAGCTTTTTATAAAACCTGTTTCCAAAGGAACATTATTAAAACTTTGTGGTGAGGGTGACAGTAAATCTGTGTGTTACCCATCCGGCATTGCCTTTGCATAAGGTGGATGCGCCATGTTTGGTTTTAGCAAAGTCCAGGGAAAAGACATGTCCTGAGCTAGTTTGACTTAGACATTGCCACCTCTAAATTAGCCATTGCAATGTCTAAATGCTCCACAGCATCCACTTGGATACGTGGGCTTGGCCTGGAGGGCTCCTGGATTCAGATCGTGGAGGTGAACAGTTTGTCCGGTTTGTCCTTGCATTCCTTGTGCTGAATGCGTGGTGATCCTTGCTGTGCCCAGCCTGCTGGAAGGTTGATGGCTGTTCCTCCGCAGGATCTGCTGTGTCCCTGGCCCTGGAAAGCCTCAGAGCCACCGCGGTATGACGGTGCCAGCGCCGGGATGGGCGCTCAAAGAGCTGCGAGCACCACGACAGCGCCGATGTCACCGCCGGCCGCTGTCGCAGGGCTGATAACTGTGGGAAAAAGTGATGTCAGTGTCTGGCCAGGCCAAGGAGCTGTCGGCTGCGATGAGGATTAGTGAGCCCTCAGTGCTGAAAACGAGCGTCTCTCGCTCTGGCAGCTCTCAGGGGTGACGTGCCCGCACAGTGCCATCTGGGAGGGGGACACCTCCCAGCCAGGGAGGTGCTGTGCCCTGCCTGGCACCCACCGTGGCCATCTCCCCCTGGAGAAATCAGGCATGGGGTGAGCAGTGTTCGTAAAAAATACTCCTGGAAAGAAGAAAAAAAAAAAAAAATCACTAAATGGGATAGAAAAGCAAAAGAATCCATGTAGGGTCCTGCCACCTCTGGGCACGTTCAGCGGGAATGCTGAAATAACACAGCTTGGGAAAGGCGCTGCCAATTAAAACAGCGGCCTCGGGAAAACCGTAAAGGCCCAGAAGACAGATGGAAGGGAAGGATGGGGGCATCATTTGTTGCATTCCATGGGATGCACATAGTTTTAGTCATGTGTTAAAATAGAAAGTCAGCGGTGGCGTTGCTTGCGAATCAGACTTCTGATGTAATGAGCGAAACAGCCCAGCTTCCAAGTCCCAGCTTGAAAAATATGGAAATATTTTGTTTCTAAACTTCCCTTTATCAGACTCTCTCACATCATTTGGCTCCTCCGTTTTTTTGCTCCCAAAGGCCACTTAAATCCTTGACATTTTCTCCTGGTGATATAATTTAATGCAGCCAGACAGCCTGAAATGGGGGCATTTTTAGCTCGGCCTGTGGGAGTGACGTTCTCAGGCACTGGGCCGAAACGATCGGCTTAATCCTCCGGGCGCTGCGGAATTCGGCTCTGACGGGGACGTTCGGACCTTGTGTTCCCATTCCCGGCGCTGGGAGATGGCAGAGCTGGGGAAGTGCTGTCAATTCACCAGGTTTTACGCATGTGGAGCAGGCAGGGCTCTCCCCAGACGGCTCTGCTGGGATCAGGGATGTTCCCTTGGATGTTTCAGCACCTCACGGAGAGCAAAGCTGTGCTCGTCAGGGGGGCTCAGGGAGCAACTTTTTACTTTTCTTTGGTTTTTTCTGGCAACTCAGCCCCATAAAAGCACGTCCCTTCCAAAGCCCCTTAATTCTGACTGCATTTCCAATCCAGCTCTTCTCTTTCCCTCTACCCAAGAAGAATTAAATTCAGATTAAGCACAGTTCACTGGCTGCACTCGGCAGGGTTCTTCTTTAAACTCTTTGGTAATTTGATCCACACACCAATCAGCTGAAATGCAGCTAAAATAATTTGCTCTCAATTTATGCTGGACTAATGTAGTTAAAATCACTCTTACTCTTGGATTTCTACTGGTTTAGCTGGATGGACTCAATTCCAGCTGTTTAAAGATGCAGCTGTGTTTGTTGGAGTTACTTCCACAACACTTTTTTTCCCTCAGAGAACATCTCAGTTTGTCTTTTTGGTGGTTCCACACTTGGGTTTCCCTGCAAGTAGAATATTTTGTGGAAGCAAAGCCAGTATTTTCAAAAGTAGGAGCCTCACATTAGGGTCATTTCTGCATCTCAGGTGCTTAAACATGAAATATTTGAACGGGCTGAGGTGATATCAGAACAACTCGGGTTTCTGAGTCGCTTTAGAATTCTCCCACCAGTCCCTCACTTTTTAAACCGTTGTCCACATGGGCTTGCCAAAGAAACTCAATGCAAATTATGTCTCAGCTGCGAGGGAGGAAACAAATATGAAACACCTAATGATTTCAGCACGCTTGGGGCTGCAAAGTCTGGCCCACTGTTAACTCTTCAGATAAACACAAACTCTCAAAGAAAATTTTTTTTCCATGCAGGGGCTGCCTGCTGTGGACTCTAGAGCTTCTCCTGCTCAGACAATTTTGCTCTAAATGCAGGGTTTTCCATGACATTTCACAACAGCAGAGGCTTATAAACCACTGCAGCAGAGCAGGAGCAAAATGTTTCCTTAGTCAAAAATACTGCCCGAAGGAGGGGATTTCTGTTTGTGTTGTTTCCAGCACTTTCTGCGGGGTAATTGTGCATCAGAATTTGTAGCGTCCAGAAGAACGGGGAGGAAGACATTTGTGTGAGCAGGAGAACAACCTTGTGTGTAACTTAAGCACGGTGTGGCTGCGTGGGGCTGCCTGTGAGGTATGTAACCCTCTGTGTTGTTGTCCAGCAGGGTGGAGAAGCGGAAGGTGACAGACCCCGTGGGTGCCCTCAAGGAGAAGTACCTGCGACCCTCCCCACTGCTTTTTCACCCCCAGGTAACAGCAGTGACATTGTCGTGCCGTGCTGATGGAATGCTGAGGTGGAGCTGGTACACACAGATCCCTGGGATCACTGGGGTCAGACTCTTCCTCATCCAAGGGCTTGATTGGAAACGCCACTATTTTCCTACCAGTTCCTTCCAGACACTTTTAATTCACAGTTGGAGGATGATGGCAGTTGTGCCTTGCTGCTTCTTTTTGCCAGAAAAACTGAGCAGCTCATAGGATCTGCCAAATGCCTCTTTCACAGAATGCCTGCGTGTTTTTTCCTCTGGGAACACCTGGGGGGGTCATCTAAAGCGGTACAAACTAGAGAAGGACTGCGCAGCCCCCAGGCAGCAGCATTTTCTACCTGCCTGAAGCTCTCTTCCATCCCGAGGAGTGCGTGGAAGTGGCGGGCAGTGGGTTCAGCCGTGCTGCTCCAAAGGCGTGCGACAGCCTCCAGCTATCCCAGTCCCTCCTGCTGTGCCCAGGCTGGGATCCCAGCCCCGTGGTCCTCATTGTGCTCTCCTTTATATTCACAGGCATTGTTCTCCCCTGATAATGTTTCCCACCTTAGATAAATAACTCGCAGGTTTGTGAAAGCTGGGTCCTGGTTGCGTTCACAGCTAAACTTAGTTCCCTCATTGTTTCGCACCAACCTCAGAGTTTGGTTAATAACTTCCCCCGATTTTTCCTTCATCCAGGCTGGATAATGGTGACAGGCTGGCCAGGAACATCCTGTGTTTGTGTGAGTTAGAATAGTGGGGATATCTGCCTGTAAAGAATCTGATAGCAGGGAGGAGCGTGGCAAAGCAACCCAAGGAGACGATGAGAAACATCCAGACCCCGAGCAGGAGCAAGCTCTGGGTGGAAGGTTGTTAACATTGTTCCCGAAATCCTGACCACGTCCTCTTCCCATGGCAGTGAAAAGATCTGGAAGGTCTGGTTATCTCTAACAGCTTATCACGCAGAATAGCCTCAAATTTACAATCACTCCAGCCCAAAGCTTCCTGATAACTGATTTAATAGGGCAAGCGCTGTGCTCAGATCACTCGATCTGGAGAGGCGCCGTTCCCATGCTGCAGTCAGTCAGGTGTTCCAGGCACAGCGAAGGAACACGGGGCATTTGTTCCAGAGTATGGGAGGTTTGGAACACCAGATCCCTTTCCAGTATTATCACAGAATCACGGAATATCCTGAGCTGGAAGGATCATCCAGTCCAACCTGTGCCCTGCACAGGGCAGCCCAACAATCCCACCCTGTGTCTGAGAGCTCTGACAGCCTTGGGGCCGTGACAATTCTCTGGACCCAGCATTCCTAAGAATTCTGGATCCTGGATCTTTTCCTAAGAAATCACATCTCCAGGGCTCCTGCTTCTGCTTTCTTCATTAGGACCAACGTTCCCGTGCCTGGTCAGTCAGAGTCACGTTCTACTCGGGCTTGTCTCACTCTAAACACGAGTCTGGTCTCGGCCTTTTCCTCTGTGACTAATCCCCTGCTCTCTTGGAGTGCCCTCACTGGGATGTGATGAAGCCAGAAGATGTGATAAAAGCGTTCAGGAGATGTTTCCTCTCCCAAAACGAATCTCAGGCAGCTCTTATTTCTTAGCCAGTCATTGGCAGAAGTTCCTGTGCTCTCTGGGAGTTTTCCTACACTGTCTATTCCAAATGAAACTCTGGACAACATAAATAACCGGTGTAACTTTTTGATAACTTAATGGAAAGCCTTTCCTCACCTGTTACATTTCCTTTCTTCCCCCTTTCTGTTTTACAGGCAGTTGTTCCCTAAATAGCAAAGTGCCTTTGCCACTGGAGAGGCCGTGGCCAGTGTTTAGAATTTTAAAACCAGCCTATGGCTCTCAAGCCAGCAAATATCTCTGACTAAGTGCCTAAAGAACAGAGCACAACAAAGGAGAGCTCCAGGTACCTGGGCGAAGGGCTGAGAGCACAGCTCTGAAAGGTCTGGAGAGCTTTTTAACGTGATGGTTTTGTTGCATGACTGGCAGCTGGGGCAGAGCTGGTGCTGTAAATGATAAAGTAACCTTTTCAAGTGGCTGGTGCTAAGTATTACTTACTATTTATCATGGGCTGGGAGCCTCCAGCTAAGGGGCTGTGGATCTATTATCGGGAAATGGGGGTTACTGCTCCTCTCTTTCACAGCTTATGAATGGTTGTCAGCCCTCCACAATGTCTTCGGGGGTGATTAAGACAACTTTTTTCATTGCTGTGTATTTTTAAACAATATCTTGGCTCTCTCCCCCCTCTGCCTCCCCCACTAAAGCCCAGTTTAATAAAGTGTAAACGTGCAAAAGGTCAGCCCTTCCTGTACAATCGAGCATCTCGGGGTGATGTATGGCTTCCTCCTGCCTTCCGCTCCTCGCTGCCGCCCCGGCTGCTCCCGCCTGTCCCAGTGATGTCAGCGCAGCCAGGAGGCAGCTTTATTGCTGCCTTGTTTGCTTTATCCCTCTTTTCTGCCCCTGGTATCTCGAAAATGCTCTCAGGAGTGCATGAAGCTGGATGTTGGAGATGTCGGCAGCGTCCTCCGAGCTGCGTTGCTCTCTTGGACTTGGATTTCCTGTTGCGCTGTAATGAAAGTAAAAGTGCTGTAAAAGTGGATTTTTATGCACTTCCATTTTTAATTTTTTTTTTTTTTGCACATAGTCCAGCTTCAGTTTTTCCTTCTTTTGCTTTCCCCTGCTCCTGTATCTCCAGGTTGTTCCCTTTCTCCCTCTTTCTGGTGTGGTGTTCAATCTCGTGTCTGTGAGAACGTGGCCAAGTCATACAAACTAAATCTGATAAAGCATCCAGGGATGTTCTGCTTGGTGTCCCATCTCCAGGCCTGCCTGCCAGCTGCTCCCATCCCAACGGGATGTGTAGGTGTTGCTCCTCCTGACCGTAACTCACCCAGCCACCGCTCACATCCAGGGGTTTGGCTGGAGCTCCCTTTCACTCCAGGAAGCTCAGCCATCTCCCACCCATCCTTCCACCACCTTTAGGAGTTGCTGAACCTTCCCTACCCATAATTAAAGTGTTAGCCTCTTCACCAGGCAAGCTCCCTGTGGAGACTGATCCCAACTCCTCCTCTTCACCCCTTCAGCCTCAGCTTCTCCTCAGCTCCCCGAGCAGCCATCACACATCCCTCTCACTCCACTTTGGCCAGGATTCTTCTGCTTTGGGCCCAAAAATTTTCTGTCCTCCCTATCCTGGGGTTGTGTCCCTGCCTGCCCACCCACCCCTCGCTGGCCTGTCCCTCCGAGCCCCCCAGGATGCTGTAGGAGCCGTCAGACCTCTCTGCTTCCCAAGACTTTGGTTTGGGTTTGCATAGTGAGTTCTACCTCAGGCATCTGACCATGGTATTTGGTTTCAGTGTTATCCCAGGAAAAACGGATATCTCAGGTGTATTCTGAGATTAGTTTTGATCTGAAGTGCTGAAAGCGAGCACAGGCACGCTGCAGAAAGTGAACAAGTGCTAGTTTCTGGGACCTAAATGCCTGGCTTTGCCATCTGTGCCTTTCCTGCTTTCTGCAGGACCAATACACTACTCCTGCCTTTCCTGGCTGGATTCAGTGGCTCCATTTCCCGCTGTGCCTCCAAATTCCAAGAGAGCAGACACCAGCAGGAGCCTTTGCCCAACCAAAACTGGTGTTCCTGCATCAGATCCTGCCCTTCCCGGGGATTTTACCGACAGGAGCTCTCTCCTTGTCCTTGCAGATGTCGGCCATCGAGACGATGACAGAGAAACTGGAGAGCTTTGCAGCCATGAAGGCCGACTCTGGCTCGTCCCTGCAGCCCCTTCCCCACCACCCCTTCAACTTCCGATCGCCGCCGCCCACGCTCTCCGACCCCATCCTGCGCAAGGGCAAGGAGCGCTACACCTGCAGGTGAGCCGGGCATCCCACGGCATCCACAGCAGTGTGGAAACACCCCAGGATGTGGAAACACCCTGGGATGTGCCACCCCAGCTGGGCAGCTGCGCTGGGCACCAGCACGGAGCGGGGCAGCTCCACGCCGACGTCTCTGCCAGGAGGGAAAACAAGAGGCGGCAGAATGAGAGCAGAGCTGGGATGACTAATTCCCTCAGAAACAGTTTGTTTTGTCTGGTAGGAAATCAGCATCTTCTGTTTGCTTTGTAATTTTTAATAACCTTGGGAGCGGATCTGGAGATTCTCAAGCAAACCCAACTCCCCAGGCCAAGTCTCTGGTGTTCCCAATGGCAGTCCCGGCTGTATCCAACCTCAGCTATGGAAAAATGATTGAATTTTAAAAAACAGCATGCAGGAAACAACTTTTTCAAACCCAGTTCTATCCACAGAAGTCCTCACGTACCCATCACTGCTCCAAATTGGAGCAGATCACGGGTATTTAATAATAAACCTCTGTCTGCTGTCGCAATTTTACCTCGAGGTTCTCATGGTGGCTCCTGCTGAGGAGATTTTTTTGGGTGCAGAAAGTGGGTACAAACCTTGGTTGACGTGTCTTCTATGTTCAACTTTGCCACAAAAGCTGCAGGCTCGGATTTCAGTTGAGTATTTAGAAATTTGAGGTTTCTACTTACAACAGGGACTAAACTTAAATTTTAGATGCACACTCACAAGTTACCATTTGGATTTCCACTGCTGGGGAACACTCACATTAACCATTCATCCTCAGGACAGCTGAAGGTCCCTGAAATTAAGGAAGTCTGTCATAGCTTCCTCCTACAATAGGTTTCATAGTCACAGAGTGCAGCCCCTCATCCCTGGTAATTTTTTTCCCAATTAGTGTTTTTATTTATACCTTTTTGATTTTACTGTGAACCAGATTTATTGTGGAACAGAGTTCCTTCCTTTATTAATTTCCTGTGGCTGTGTTTGCCTGCTCTAAGCAGCCGGCCAGCCTCCTAACCCCCACCACGGTGCTGCAGCCTTTATCCAGAGGAAAATTCTGTGAATTCCAAGGATGAAAGAGCAGATTCCGTATGATGACCACATCAACAGGGCTATAAAGGAGATGCAGAAACATCTCAAGTGCCCATCTGACCAGGCAGTGATTAAACCCTCTGTACCCTGATGCAGGAATGCTGTAGCTAAACCATGTCCTCAAGTGCCGTGTCCACACTTGCTTTGAACACTTCCAGGGATAGTGACTGCACCGCCTCCCTGGGCATCCCATTCCAACAACTGACAAGCCTTTCTGTGAAAAAAAATTCCAAATATCCAATCTAAACCTCCTCCAGTGCAACTTGAGGCCGTTTCCTCTTGTCCTGTCCCTCATTCCCTGGGAGCAGAGCCTGACCCCACCTGGCTGCACGCTCCTGTCAGGGAGTTGTAGGAGTGAGAAGGTCCTCTCTGAGTTTCCTTTTCCCCAGGCTGAGCCCTCCCAGCTCCCTCAGCTGCTCCTGGAGCTCTGATGCCAGCACAGTGACCCCTGTAACCCTGGGGTGGCAGATTCGTCCTCCCCATTGTCCCCCTCGGCTGCGAGCGCACGAAGGGGTTTTGGGAGCAGTGTCAGGATGTGCTGTGGCATCCCTGGGCTCTCCTGATGGTTTCCTTTGGCTTTCCCTGTCCAGGTACTGTGGCAAGATCTTCCCACGCTCAGCCAACCTGACGAGGCATCTGCGGACACACACTGGAGAGCAGCCTTACAGGTGATGTTGTCCCCCATAAAAAACCCTTTCCCAAACACTCCTCACTCACCACTCCGGTATTTTTCCTTCCCCCCCCCCCCCTCCATAAAGCTGTGCCAGCAGAATTCCACAGGCCTGGAGCATTACACAGAGTGATTCATAGGGTTGTATATTATGTGTACCAGCCAAAAATAATCAGGCTTGGCAGCTCGAAGATAGACACTTAACTTATATTTAGATGTATGCTGGCAAATGAGGGCTCTGATTTGCAGTGTTGTTTCACACTCACGTTCACCATTCATCTCAAGGACAGCTGAAGGTGCTGAATGGCTCTGAAATTCGGGCTGGTTTGAAGGGCTTGCCAGGACCTTCACTGCTGGGGCTAGCTGGGGTTTTTTTTCCTTTTCTTAATGAGCATCAGAGGTGCCTGGAGTAAGGGATCAAAACCACAAAGGCAAGAAAAACCCTGTCAATTTACCTGCCTTCAAACTGAATTTTGGTAGTTCCTGAGCTTAAATCAGGGAGTTTAAAAGGAGGTCTGGGAGTGGGGGGATTCACACAGAGTCTCACACGTTTGTGAGTGTTTAAGGTAGGAGGCTGAGCTGTTTTCTGTCAGTTGGGGACAAGGTGATGTGATTTTGATGCTTCAGTGTGCACAGGGACAGTGTCCCAGCCCAGTGGATTCTGTGGCTCCTGTCCAAGTCAGGGTTTAAATCTGAATAAAATTCACAACAAAATGCACATATTATCTGGGCCTAGGTGTATAAATAACTATTTCTCATGGAAATCCTTCCCCTTAGAATTTTCTCCCAGTGCTTTACAAACAGTTTAAAAAACTTGGGCAAAAAATGCCCTTTTTTTTTGTTAGAATGAGGTCCAGAAATGAGCAAACCTGAAGGAATGGTGAATCGAGAGCTCGCTGCAAGTCCAGCATTGTGTTTGCCATGACGTGAGCGAGTGTTTTGCAGGTTGTCAAACAATGGCAACAATTCCGTTTCTCTTTGGGTAGCTGACATTGCAGCGTTTCATCCACAGCCATAAGTTCACAACAAAGCAAATGGAGCAGTTATGAAATAAAGAGAAACACAAATTTATGAGCAGCAAAAGGCTGTGTGGTCAAATACATCGCATTTTTATGCTCAGTTTAACCTAAGAATTGACTCTCCCACATTGTAATCCCTGCTACACTGAGAATCACGGTTATTTTCCTACCAGAATTTTAAGTGTAGACATTAGGTAAATTCAAAATACACCACCCCACCACCCCCCCAAAAAAGCAGACATATATTTTGGATCCATTCCCTGCTGGGATGTTTGGGGTTGTGTTATTTGAGATGCCTGAACAGGTCCTGCGTGTTCCCTGTCCACGGAAACACTCACTCCCGATTATTCTGAGATTGTTCCTTCGGTTTTTCTTCCAAAAAAGGAGACTTGCAACTTAACAAAGGTTAGGAAAATAAAGATTTATTTGATCTGGTCTTCTCCCAGCAAATAGCCTGTGTGGGTTTTTTAGAGGTCTGACTCCTGGACAATGTTGCATTCTAACAGCACCCCGGAGAGCCGGGGCTGCGTTTACAGACGAGCTTTAATTATCATTGATTTGCTTTTCCTCTCAGAGAACTGAGATTTGCAGCTTTGGCAGCCAGGCTTGTTTTGAAAGCTTGGTTTTTAAGTGCTGACTTCAGGCAGGTAAAAGGAGGTTGTTGACTTCTCAGTGTTTTATTGTTGTCTCCTTTGCAACTTTGCTTTTGATTGTTCAATTTTTATTTTTTTTTACCCTGTCACTATATAAAAATATTTCTATATATAATAATTCAAATATTAATCCAAATATTAATTTAAATGTTCTTAAAGACAACAGGCTAGAAAATAAGGTGTTTTGGGTTTGATTCCTGATTGCCTTTGATCAAGTGATGGGTTTTTTGGAGTTTTTTGGGGGCAGTTAGGAAGTCACTCAAACTTCTTACATGTCTAATTACGTATAAAGTAGGAATTAATAGCATATGAGCAATAAAGGAGGCAGATTCTTTCTATAAAGGGAAATTGCAACGTGTTTTCTGAGGAGTGAGCAATACCTGCTAATGCACTTCCTAAAAATCAAGTGAAACACTCCGAGACCCTGTGCCCTACAGCAAAATTCAACAAGTTTCTTTTCCCTCTTTTATTTTTTCTGCACCAAACCTGAAATTCAGCGCTATGTATTTCAGAACTCAGTGATAAAAAGGCCCTTGGAGGCCTCGTGTCCTGTTATCTGCATTAAGCTGGAACTCACAGCCACACCTGACATCTCCTAAGATTGCACACAGTTCGATAAATATTGAAGATATTTCTCATTTTCTGGTTTTCAAAACGCAGCCTGAGCTCCCCCCTGCTATAAATGCACTCGAGGCTGAGGAGTCGCTCGGAGGGGGAGTTGCTCTCCATGTGTTCTGTGGGTTTTTTCCCTGCAATTCTTCTTCAGCTCACACTGATCGGTGCAAAACTTTGGGAGAGGGACTCAGAACTCCTCCCCACACTCCCGGGGTCTGCTCCCTGCTTTCTCCCGTGTTGTCCCAGGTACGGGAGCTCCTCCAGCTCCCAGGATTTCCTGTCATTCCCCAGCGCTCCCCAGCTGCAGCCCTGGCTCCTTCCTTGCTGTCACTCCCTCCCACTTTGGATGTTTGCAGCCCTTTAAGCTGATAAGGGAGAAGCTTTGTGGGGCTGTTTGCAAAGCAAACACCGCTGCCTTTGAGTTTTATTCTTCTTCTCCCTCCGCGTTCACCCCTCTCCCTGAATTTAAGCTGGTTCCTCTGCCATTTATTTAGATTAAAACCAGCAGAGCTCCCAGCACCGACCCCTCTGGGACCACAAATAACGCCGGACATCTCCCTCATCCCTTTGCTCCCAGGCATTCGCTGCTCCTTCCCAGTGCCCCTCTGGTTCCTATTTTTTTAACAAGCTCTTGATCCCTCCCCATTCCCGACCCTGCATCCACATAGCTCATGGTTAAGGCTAGGACTTGTCACGGGGAGCTTTTCAAAGGCTTCCTGAACATCTAAATAAATGGACACGGAGGAGGCCGGCTCGCTCCTGCCTTGGGCTGCCTTTAAATGGCTGGAGCTGCTCCTGGGGGTGATGGCAGGGACAGCCAGGCTGGGCAGCTGGGTTAGCCCGGTGCCCACTGTGCCAGGTATCCCCTCTGCCAGGTATCCCCTGTGCCAGGCACTGGGACACATGAAAAAAGCATTATTTTAGGAGCTGGTGAGGACAGGCAGGGAGAGAAAAGCCCTGGCATCAGCAGGGATGAGGAGGGGGCTCCTCATTTAAACTGGACAAAACCGCTCATGAAAATCCCATGGAATAGCAGGAATTTGGGGATATTGGCAGGTTTGGACATTGCAGTTTGCTGGAGTGCTGAACAGGAATCTGAGAGAGGATTCCTTGGTGCTGGAAATCCGTGTTGAACTCTCCTTATAGAAACTGTGCTTGTCCTTGCTGATGTTCAAATAACATCTTGTTTTCTGGATTTATTTGGGGTTTTTTGAAAAAAAAAAAAAGAAGAAGAAAGACTTCAGAAATCTGGAAAAGCTGTGGTTTGAAAAGAGGTTTTGCTTTCTCCCTTGCTTAATCCTAATAAAGGTGCATTATTTGAAATATCTTTATTCTTGTTGGAGATTTAGCAGTAGGAAATTCAGAAGTGGACATGGAATCCATAAACATTCAGGGAGGGAGAGTGTTTCATAAATGTATCCCCGCTTTTTCCAAAAATAATATCCATTTATTTTTAGAGACCGAATAAAAATCACAGCTGGAGCACATCTGGAAATGGGGTCTGTGTGTTTCACAGGGGGGATCTTTCACACTCGCAGTTGAACCTGTTGTGTCTGTAGGGAAGAACCCCCCGTCCTCTGTGTCCAGGGAAATCCAGTTCCATCCTTGAGTGAGGCAGGCACGGGGTGAGTCTGTGCACACCAGCAGCTGCCTCCAGGTACTCCCAAAACCTGCGTGGATGCCCCTCCATGTCTTGGAGTGCTGGAGAGGCCCTGGCACAGGCTGCCCCATCCCTGCAAGTCTCCAAGGCCAGCCTGGACAGGGCTTGGAGCACCCTGGGGGGGTGGAAGGTGTCCCTGCCCACGGCAGGGGGTGGCACTGGACGGGCTTCAAGGTCCCAAAACCATCCTGGAATTCCAGGATTCCCATCGAGGAGCAGCTCAGCTCCGCGGGGCAGATGTCGCTGTGGGTTAGAGGAGCTCAGAGCAGCCCTGCTGGAGTGGATTTGTTCTGGAATTACAAGGGCTTGGGAAGAGTTTGAATCTTGTCAGTGCCCAGGGTTTGTGGAGCTCTGCAGCGGAGACAGATTCTGCTGCTCGTGGGTTTTGGCAGCGGAGCCGTGGGGGAGCAGCTTTGCTGAGGTACGAGTGACGTGTTTCAAGGGAGATGTAAGGAGGGATCCGGCGGGTTCGGGCAGGAATGAGGCTTTCAGGAGTTTTAGACCCAAACTCTCCACCGCAGCTCGGAGCTGCCACCTTCAGTCCACCGGCAGCTCCCGCTCTGCGCTGGCCTGAGCCCGCCCGGCACCACCCTCAGCAATTCCAATTTATTTGGGGGCACTCTAAACCCAAAATGGGGGCGATGGCTTTGAACAACCCCCCCCAGCCCATCTGCCGTGGGTCCTGAGGAGATTTAGCTGAGACAGGGAATATTTCTTCACTCAGCAGCTCCCCTGAAGATCCTGGCTTGGCTCCTTGCGTTCCAGCTTTTCATCATAAACCAGATATTCGCTCCCAGGAGTAAATCCTATCCTGCTTGGAAAGGATGGTGGATTTCTTGGGAGCTGTTTTGCTACAAGAATAGCCATAATTACCTTTAAAGCCACGCTGCACTCCCTGCATCTCCAGTACCGCAAGGAATTTTGCAAATAAAGCTGGAATTTTCTGTGTGTCCAGCTAACTGTCATGCAGGGATTTGCCAGTTAATAACTACTTTATACATTTCACCTCCCTTCTTTCTTCTTCTCCCTTCCCTGTCCTCCCTCCACAGCCATATTTCACCTGATTCCCCACAAAAAAAAGTGGAAGGAATAAATCCACCTCTCTCATTCCTACATCCATGCGTGGAAAAGTAATTATTTCGTTTCAAACTCTTATTTGTTTGGACAACTCACTTCCTAATTAATCTCAATCCTTTCTTTGTGCTCCTTGAGTAACAACAATATCAGATTTGTCTGGGATGATTAATGCTTTGTGCTTCCCTCAGCCAAGTCAAGATTTATAGACCAACATTTCCTGGGGTATCGATAGTTAAATTTTTCTCTCTTTTTTTGCAGTTTGGGTTGGGTTTTTTCCCCCTGACGTTTTACTCTTTGGTATTTTCAGGTGTAAATACTGTGACAGGTCATTCAGCATTTCCTCCAACCTGCAGCGGCACGTCCGGAACATCCACAACAAGGAGAAGCCATTCAAGTGCCACCTGTGCAACAGGTGCTTCGGGCAGCAGACCAACCTCGACAGGCACCTGAAGAAGCACGAGCACGAGAACGTTCCAGGTGGGGAAAGGCTCTGTGGCTCTGCTGGGGATCACTGGAGAGAGGAGACTCTGATGCCATGAAGACTTTTTGCCTTTTCTTTTATACTCCTGTTATACCTTTTTACAACTTCTGTATTCCTAGTGTTTTTTCCCTACATTCTTGGACTTGTTTGTCAAGCTGAGAGACTCAACATTTTAGAAGCTTCGTAGCCAGGGATCAGTGTGCCCCAGACCCCAAGGTCCCCTCCAGAACACATTCTGTAAACCAAGATAGAACCATCCAGGGGAAGGTTCCTCGGGGAGGGGGGCTCACTCGAGCCTCTCATTGGGGAATCTGTGATAGATGTGCTAATTAGTAGCACCTATAATGATATACCCGATCTTTGGGGATACTCAGGCAGGGTGCATCTCGATGCATATGACCTGGATGTGTGCACCTGAGGATCCTTAAAATAAATACCAAGGTAAAATCCCTTTTCCCCTTCCCCTATGACTCTTGATTTTAAGACCAGGAAAAGGCATCAGCTGGAATGCACTGTCCCCTAAGGATGAGTTTGTAGGGTTGTTTGTAGGGTTTTTTTGGAAGTTCCAGAAGATAAATAAGTTTTGTTTTAACATAAAAAATGGAAGGAAGGAATTCCTGTGATGAAGCCAAGTAAGTGATTTCCCAGCATGGGGAAAAATTATTATGGAAAAGGTACAGGCAAACAGCCCTGCAATGGTTCTTAGGTTGTGTGTGTTGTCCATAAGTGCTGAACATCACCTGGATTTCAGTCTGGAGAACACAATCTTCCCTTGGGAGCTTTGCTCCACGACTTTCCTCTTGAGTATTCAGTCATTAATATAAAGTGAGAGGGCTGTTGAGAACCTTCTTCCTTTATGTCCCCTCTTAATCCTGGCCTTGCCAACACCTGATGGAGTCTCCTGTTCTCTGTCCTGTTGTCTCTCCGTGTTCCTGCCCTGCAGTGAGCCAGCACTCCGGAGTCATCACCAACCACCTCGGGACCAGCGCCTCCTCCCCCAACTCGGAATCAGACAACCATGCACTTTTAGACGAAAAAGAGGATTCCTATTTCTCGGAAATCAGAAATTTTATTGCAAATAGCGAGATGAATCAAGCGTCAGCTTTAGCAGATAAAAGGTAGGCAAGAAAATGAAATTATCTGCTGGTAAGACAGGCATGAACAGCAGAATAATAGGAGAGGGAATTCAGGCTGGCTGGTAGAAGCTTCTTCCTCCTGGCTGCTTGAAGGGAAATAGTTAGAGGACAGAGCCTGGAGAAGGAGGAAGGCTGCTTGTCCCACAGATGTTAAATTTAAAGAGATGAAAAAACAGCATTTAAATCCAGACTGCACAAATCCGTAGTTCAAAAAGCCTTGGGGCTGGTGTATTCTCGACAGGCTTATTGGCCCTTAGGAATAGTGATTTTTAAATGCCTGCAGCACGCTGGTTTTCTTCTTGTTAGATTTTAAATAACATATATGTGTACATAAATGTGTTTTGTGTTCATGTCTACGTAGGACATTACCAAAGTCTGGCATTCCAGTGGGAATACATCACTTAAACATTTGCCATCTTTTTTTCTTTCCTTTTCTTTCTTCTTCTTCTTCTCCTCCCTCCCCTTCAACCAAATATTTCAGGCCAGAAATCCAGGATATTGACGGCAATTCCCAGTGCCACGGACTGGCAAATGAGAAAACAGAAGATGTGGATGATGAGGACGAAGAACTGGAAGAGGAAGATGACGACAGCCTGACGGGGAAGTCCCAGGACGAGACGGCGTCGCCCACGGCGGAGCCCCGAGGAGCATTCGAGGATGAGGAGGATGAGGAGCCCACGTCTCTCACCATGAGCTTTGACCACACCCGAAGGTGAGGGGGCCGTTCCCCTCGGGGGGCTCAGCCCCCTGCCCGTGTCCGTGGTGCATCATGAGTGTTGTGGGTTTGTTCTCCAAGCCATGCCATGCGTTTGATTCAAACCTTCACTCCAGATTCCATTTCACCACGGTGGGGGACACGAGACAAGTGGACTGCAAGGAGAGTCTGGGGTGATGTCCAAGGCTTGAGGAGTCTGGATCAGGAGAAGAGACACAAAACTCAGAGTTTTCAGGGTACCACAGCTCAGCAGATGTTGTTTTTCTCTCCAAAACTCTGGTCAGGGCAAGGAAGAGGTGTCTGTGCAATGCCTTTGGTGCTGCTCTGGTCCTTGGGGTTGTTGCAAAATATTCTTGGCTTCAAGAATTCTCAGAGCTCTGGTAAAAAGGGGATTCTGCCCCTCGGTCCTGCCCAGGTGAGACCCCACCTGCAGAGCTGCCTCCAGCTCTGGGGTCCCAGCACAGGATGCACCTGGAGCTGCTGGAGAGAGTTCAGAGGAGGCAGCAGGATGATCAGAGGGATGGAGCAGCTCTGCTGGGAGGAAAGGCTGGGACAGCTGGGATTGTTCAGCCTGGAGAGAGAAGGCTCCAGTGCCTGAAGGGAGACATAGGAAATATGGAGAGAAAATCTTTCCAAGGGCCTGGAGTGACAGGGCAAGGGGGAGTGGATTTAAACCGAAAGAGGAGAGATTTAGGTTTGCTCTTCAGGGGAAATCCTTCCCTGTGAGGGAGGTGAGGCCCTGGCACAGAGAAGCTGTGGCTGCCCCATCCCTGGAAGTGTCCAAGGCCGGGTTGGACAGGACAACCTGGGATAGTGGAAGGTGTCCCTGCCTGTGGCAGGAGGTGGAACAGGACCACTTTAAGGTCCCTTCCAACCCAAACCAGATTCCATGCTTTTATTAGAAGTGAAGGATTTTTCCCCCAAGGTCAAGCCATGTCCAAACACCTTTAAAATGAAAGATTGCTGCACAGAGCCCAGGCTCAGCTCTGGTTTTGCTGCAGTTTGCCCTGGTTTCTGGGAGTCACACAAAACTGAGCAATTCCTTACCCAGAACCTCAGAGAGGATCTCAGACACCTGCTGCTTGTTGCTCTCCACTTCCTTCTCGCTCCTCCCATCCCGTGTTGTCTCCGTGTCCGTCTGTCCGTCCCTTCACGCATGTGGCTCGTGAGCCCCCGTGGGTGGTGCATGCAGGCTCTGGGCCAGACGAGCTAACACAGGTCACCCCTTCCCCTGGTCATTGGTACAGGTGTATTGAGGAGGACGAAGCCGGCCTGTTAGATTTGGAGCAGATGCCGAATTTTGGGAAGGGGCTGGATCTCCGCAAAGCAGCCGAGGAAGCATTTGAAGTTAAAGATGTGTTTAATTCCACCTTAGACTCTGAGACAATAAAACAGACTCTGTACAGGCAGGCTAAAAACCAGGTGGGTATATCCAGAATGTTTTCCTAGCTTGCCGCCAGCGTGTACAGCAGGATCAGGGAGCAGCTGGCCTCCTCTAGCCAAGGGTTATTTTCCTCTTCCAGCGGGTTCTTTTCCCCTTCCAGAGGGTTATTCCCCCTTTCCAGCAGGAATTCTAACACACACATGAACGTGTCTTGTTGCAACTAAACTGAAATAGAGGAGGAAGGGAGCGGGCATCACCTTTAGATGGATTTACCTCAGCCTGTGCAGTGAGAACAGGGTTATACAGGAAGAGAGAGGCATCTGTCTGTTTTTATCTGTCTGTATAAATGTTTTTATAACTCCTTATTTATTTATACTTTGGGGTGGCTCTTCTGTCGGTCACCACTGAGGTTTGGTTTGCAGAAACAGCCACAAAGTGCCCTTGGGTTTGGTTTAAACAGGTGTCAAAGATAATAATACTGCCAGGACTTGCAACCCAGCATGTCTAGAGGGCTTTCCTGTTTATCTCCTTGATTCCTAAAAGTAAACCAGAAAATGGAAAAAGAAATCTGTGAGACAGACCAGTTTAGACCCACCAAAAAAAATCATCCAAGTGGCATCTCAGAATTACTGGAGTTCTGAGAGAAATCTGGAGGTTTGGGGCAGGTCTGTGTGTGCTTTCTGCTTTTTCATTCACCAAAATACTTACTCTGGGTTTATGGAGTTGATCTCTTGATCCCCCCATGAGGATTCTCACAAAAGAACTGCTCCGTGAAGGTGCCTCAGCAGGCTGGGCTGGAGACAGGACACTCAGCCCCTGGTGGGGATGAGCACAGCTCTCACCTCAGAGTCCCCTTCTGACCCTCAAGCAACAGAATTTATCCCCAAATCTATTTCAAATGCCCAGCAGAGCAGTAGCATAGTGCAGCCACCATGCAGGACATGATTTTTGATTTAGCGTCACCCAAAACTCAGGCAATTTTTTGTCCTCCTTCAGAGTGGGTGCCAGTAGTGAGGCTGGGGGGGTGCTGCTGGGAGAGAGAGCCCAGCAGGTTTTTGGAGTGACACCCATTTAAGCACAAGCCACTTGCCTGATTCTTCCCTGTGTCCTGTCACTAACACCCAAATGCACTCACTCTTTGGGAGCAGCTCTTTCCCAATGTGTACCACCCTGCTGGGTCCAGCCCATGCTTGGATCTGGGAGGGTATTTTTGGGTTTTCACTCCATTTTACACTTGAATCACAATAAGAAACTTAAATAATTTAAGCTATCAATAGGAAACATTTGTGTGAGCAGCACAGCACTCCCTTGGCTTAGTTTTAAGCAATTTTAGAAGCATGTGTGTCCACAAAATGACAAAACTGTACCTTTTCCCTGGGCCAGGGAGGGTGGGGACAGTGTCCTCCTCCTTTTCAGGCCATGGGTGACAATGACATTGGCTTTCACCTCTGCTCTCTGAGGTTATCATCTGTCCAAGTCCTCACACCCCTCGTGTGAAAGGACACAGAGGTGTGTGAGACAAATCCTGTGTCCTGGTGGAGGGAGAGCAGCCAGGTTCCGAGGAGCCAGCAGTTTGTTAGAGGGCAAACAAGTCTCTCGGCAGACTCCTTTAAGGGTTTCACTGCAGCGATAAACCCACCCTGACCACAATGAAAATTCCATGTTCCTGAACACCCACACTGGCATCGCCAGTGGGCCCATGCCAGGCATCAAGTGAGGATGAGCAGCTGCTCACCACTTCCCACTGGGCATCGCTGCCCCATTCCCAAGGCACTGCTGCCCCAGCCCAGCCTCCCCGAGCCTCTGGCTTGTCTGGGGATGTGCTTTTTTTAAGAACAAGCCCCAGTAGCAGCTGCTTTGCCCTGGGAGCAGAGCCTGGAATCATGTGGGGGTTGGTGACCGAGCGCAGGGCAGTGCAGGATGGGTTCAGTCCTGTGACAGCTGGTGGCAATGATGCTGTCTCCTGCCTGTCCCTATAAACCATGACAAATCTGGAGTGGCAGGTGCCATCCTGGGGCGTGGCTGTGAGCTTAGCCCAGCGCAGAGGGTGCTGCTGGCCCAGGTGTGCGGCGTTAGAGGGTGCTGTGTCTTACCCGGAGTGTTTCCATCCTGTTCTCACTCGTTTCCTCTGCGTCCCTCTCTCCCCCAGGCTTATGCAATGATGCTGTCCCTGTCTGAGAACGCTCCCCTCCACACGTCCTCCCAGAACTCTCTGGGGGCTTGGTTGGACATGGCAGGAGCAGCTTCAGAGTCGGGGACCTTTAACCCCATCAACCACCTCTGAGAGGTCCACAAGGCACTGGCCGGAGCCCAGGCGAGGCGGCAGTGGTGCTGCAGCCATCCCAGCAAAATCCCAGCGAGCAGAAGATGGATGAGAGGGCCTCAGGGAGTCGTCTGGACTTTGGGCTGAGAAGGAAACCTGTCGCATCCGACCTACACGTCCTGCATTTTTATCTCTCCAGAGTTTTCCTTTCTAATTTATCGGAATGAACCTCTCCCAAACTGGATAACGCTGAAGCAGCCCCAGGATTTCATGAGCAAGACACGAATTGCAACAGTGCAATCAAAGATTGGCCCCTCCAACCTTCCAAACCGGTGCCACTGAGCCAGCACAGCCTGAGCAGGAGAGACAGCTTGGAACCCCACGGCAGCATTTCCTTCCCATCCAGCTGAATGGTGAAGCACCACAGGAAGAGAGCCAGGTGTGACCTGTCCCTGGTGCAATTCTGGCACAGCCACTGGAGTTATACCAGGGAAGGGCGAATTCAACCCATTTAACTGAACCCCCCCCAAAAGAATTCAGAATTCTGCGCTCCCACAGAAACATCATCCTGTCTTTTGTCCCCAGCCAAACATTGGCAAAGCTCCTCCAAGGTGAGGCCACGTTGCCTGCGGTCGTCACGAGCCACATGCAGCTCCCAGCTGAGACATCTCCAGCCTGGAACCCTGCTGAGGTTGGGGTGACACATGTGCCACGTGGATCATCAGCTGTGCCCTGAGCAAGGCTGGGACAGCTCCCTGCCCCTCCTGGTACCTGTGAGCCCAGCATGGGCTGGGAGTGCTGGGACAGAGCCATGCTCAGCCAGGGTGGTGGAGCTCCTGGAAATGCTTGGATTTCCCCAAGCAGAGAGGCCACGGGGTAAAGCCTTCCCCAGCTTTAAGGAAATGTGTGCTGGGAGAGCCTCGCCTCACCCGGGGCAGCTGGGACACGTCTGCTCTGCCGGGGGTTTCAGGGTGCCCTCACCCCGTGCCGATGGTATCTGTGGCACAGGTCTCTGATTCACACTGTTGGTTTGGCCTGGTTTTCCCTCTGCACCGCCCGCTGCTGCTTGGCCTGTAATTTAAGTAGAAGGAGGAACTTTTCCGTGCTCCAGCAGCCTGAGGGGTGCAGAGCTCTGCCTGAGCACAGAGATAAGAATCTGGTTGTGGCTCTGATTCTAAAATTGCTCACAGAGATTTTATGAATGATTTCGAATCACTGCATCTTCTCTGCTGATACACAGCAGCCTCCACAAATCCTGTGGGCTTCGTGCTGTTCTCCATTGCAACTCCCATCTGCTGCTGGAGCAGGGAATTTGGAGACGACATTCCTTTATGGAATGGTTAGGAAAGCCATGGAAAAGGGCAGATGGAGGGTTCTAAGCCAGTCCAGTGTGGGAAGCCTCATTCCAGCAGGCCAAAACAACGGAACCAGCTCCCTGAGCAAAGCAGAGTTGGAGTTGGGTGCGACACCTTTGCGAGTCAGCTTGGCACCCAAGAGCACAGGTGAGGCTGATTTTGGGGAGCCTCAGAGGGCCCCCACAGGAAAGTGTCCGGGGTGGCTTTGGTACAGAGGGAACAAAAGGTAAATTAGCAGCAGCAGTGTGTTTCCCAGGAAAATCTACCCTCCCCTTTTTGGTTTTCCACAACATCCTGTGAAAGTGCCCAAGGCTCTGAGAGCACCAGGCAGTGTGACCGAACTGCTTCTCGTATTTGCACAAAGCTCCTGGGCAGGTGGAGCCTGAGAGCCAACCCTGCCAGAGGAATCCCGGCTCTGCAGAGGAGAGGGACAGCCCTGTCCCCTCCTGTCCCCTCCCATCCCATCCCATCCCATCCCATCCCATCCCATCCCCACTCCAGCGGCTGCAGCACAGCCCTGCCCAGGCGCTTGGCCTTTAAATTATTCCCACAGGGGCCAACTGAAAATAATAAAAGGATTGTTTCTTTTCCTGATGGAATTTATTTTAATCTGTATATAACTTGTAATTTTTGGGCTAATTCCTTTCTTATTTTATTTCTTCCTTAACAGTATTTTTTTTGCATTAGATACCATTCTTGTGAAGAAATCATGTTAATAGAAGTATGTAGTGAAGGACCAAAATCGTGTTGTCAGGGTTGGATGGTGGATAAGCAGGGAGCAGGAAGATTTTGTCCGTGTGCCAAATGACCCCAGTCAGTGCTGCTGCCGATTCTCCAGACAATCATCCCTCGGCTTCCCTGTGCCTTGAACTTTCTGGGGCCCTGGAGGAAGGTTCCGGTGACTGGGAGCAGCACAGGAGGAGGAGGAGGCCAGTGGAGATGCTCTGCCTCGATGGCCCTGCTCCAGGAGAACATGGAAACGGCCTTAACCATGGGGATAGATCCATCCTGTCCCATTCCAGCTGCAGCTCTGTGACTCCTGGCAGCTGCTCGGAGCAAACCACGTGTCTGAGCATCTCTCTGGTAGGGCTGTGGCACTGCCTGCCGTGCTGGAACAGGATCTGTGGGCAGCAGGGAGTGTTTGTGTGCCCTGAGCCATGGTTTGCTCATCCTTGAAGAAACCTTAGGGCAGGTCAGCACTGCACTCCTCAGCACAGGGAGGTGACAGAGCAGCCAAGGGAGCGGCACTGAGCTGGACACCAAAATGTGGGCCAGTATTAAGGAATGCAAGTGTTACTGTGGGGATTTTTGGGGGGTATTTATGGTCTCCCCACCCCTCTCTCAGCCCTGCTGCCAGTTGTGTCATTTCTCCAGAAGCAGTTGGTCAGGTCCTTGCTCTGACTGAGCTCACGCTGTCACTGTTCCCCTCCCTGGGTTCATCCTGGCTCCCCATGGATCTCCTGAGGGCCCCTGGCCAGGGATAGGGAGGTATTATCCAGCCAGGGATTGAGGACATTAAAAATATAGGGCTTAAAATCATGAGATGATTTTTTTTTTCCCTTTCCATATTTCCTATTTCAGTTTCCTCCCCATTTTCTCTAGGTTATGTTGTAGAATCTCCTGACTCCTCTAATTTAGCACTGATTACAAGCTTTGTAATTTGATTTTTCCAGTTAAGATAAAGAAACAGGAAGCCTCACTGAACCTCTGTTAATCTCTACCTTTCACTGGATTGCACTTGAAACGTGCTGCAGCTCAGAGCAGGTGTGGAGGTTTTGTTTTGCTGCTTTAGCAGAGAATCTCGTCTTTTCAAGGCTGTTTCCCGAGAGGTTTGTGTCCAGGACGTTCTGCCATCTGAGCACTGCTGGCTTCCCAGTGCCGGGGAAGCTCTGGGAGCTTTGGTGAGACGTGGAGCTGTGGTGTCCAAGCCCATGGACACGCTGTGCTCGGGATCCAGGGCAGGTGAGGGTGGCAGGGATGGGAAGTGGCTGCGGTGTGTCCGGTAGCCAGGGCACCGCTCCAGGTGTGGTTTAAACCCAGAGCTTTGTGTAGGATCTATTTATTTAAAGTATTTTCACAGCTACAACAGCACAGAGGAGAGAAAGGAGAAGCCCTGGGGATTTTTGGAGTGGTCAGGTGGGGCTGGGAGCTGCGCAGGGCTGAAGTGTCGGTGCTCTGTGAAGGGCCCTCGCTTTGGCCAGAGCTGGATCTTCCTGCCTGAGTCAGTCAGGGAGGAGGACGTGGGTCTGGTGTCTGTGCATTCCCTGCTTCCCAGCAGCTCAGAGCTCGTGGCTGGTCCTGGTGTGATCGCTGTGGCTGGAGCAGGCAGCTGGGAGCTCTCCGGTGGGATGCACTGAGGTTCTCCCGCAGGATGTGCTGAAGTGCCAGGTCCTACAGGACACGTTGAGGCACCCAGTTCTCCTGCTGGGGTGCTGGGTTCTTCCCTGGGACGTGCCCTTTGGTACTCAGGCTGCTCTGGGTGGGTGCCTTTCCAAGGTGCCCCACACCGCCAGGTCCTGCCTGGCCGGGCGCCACGGGGATGTCGATGGGGACCCCAAACCCAAACGGGGCCCAACAGCGAACACCAGCCGGGTGTGCTCAGCTGTCCAGGGACAAACACCCTGCTGGGGTCCTGTCCTCCTTCAGACAGTGCAGAGGAAGCTTTGCCCCCTCCCCAATCAGCACTTAGCCGCTCGTGGGAGCAGCCCCTCGCCGCCGTGGCGCGGACGGAGCCTTTCAAAAGCACTTGCACAAAGAGGTGAACGAGTTCGACTCTAAGCATCAAAGCACTGGATCGTGAGCCCCCCGTGCCCCCACCCAGGTCAATCTGCTGACTCTACACTCGGTTTTTACGTGCTGTACTCTGTTTGTGTGTGTGTGTGTGGCGGGGGCCGGGGGGCAGCGCTGAGGACCCTGCCCGTGGTCAGTGCTGGGGACCCTGCCCGTGGTGACAGGGCCATCCCCGAGGGCAGGAGTGGCGTGGCTCGGGTCAGTGCTGGAAACACGAGGGCAAAACCCTCTGCTCCTCGCCGGTGGTCAGTAGTGTTCTCACAAAGCCATGAAACTTCTCCGTAGTGTTGAGTGAAACTGTGACTAAAACATTCTTGAATGATTCCGAGGTTCCTTTTTTTCTCTTTCTTCTGTCGTTAATTCTTATTACCACTTTGGAAGAAGAAATTTAAAGAAAAGGAAAAAAAAAAAAAAAAAAAAAAAGAACGAAGAAAAAAAAAAAGGCAGCTTTGATTTTCCAAATGTGCAATTCACATGTGAACAAAGTAATTCTGAAAGTAATTCTCAGTGTATTTTACATTCTCGTTGCTCTCTTCAAAGCAAGAGATGTTTTGCCCTGATGTCATTTCCAGCCTGCAGAAGATGTAATTTAAAACATATATATATTGTGCTTGCAAGAATCATAAATCTGTGCATCCTATGTCATTCCTTTTCCCATTGTTACAATACAGATATGATTTAGGTTGGATTTTTTTTTTCCTTTAGACCTGTATAGTGTTTTTTTAAATCAATTGTAAATGTCTGGTTTTCATATAATGTTTAAAAAACATTGAGAAAGAGGATGGTGCTTGTTCCATATCATTCTTGATTGTATATTGCTTCTGTTATGTTTATAAGTAAACTGTGCATGACTTGTGTTTAGCAGTCATTATTGTGTCCGTTTGTGAAATTTTTATTAAGAAGAAAAAAATTCCGTAGATGCACTTATTGTATATGTGATTAGATTTTGCGTCCGAGGCTCGAAGCCTCGAACTGCCAAGGAAGAAAGAAAAAAGTGTTGGCAGTTATTAATTAATATGGAATCGCTTTGTTGGGAGCATAATGAAATAAGAGATATGAAGTGTAGAAAATAATTAAAAAAAAAAACAAAAAGGCAATTTTACAAATTTCATTTTGATGCTTGTGATAAAAGACAAATGTACTTGTGTAGAGAAATTCCTTTAAAATAATGAATAGAAAAAGCTGATTTTGAGGTTAATGCTGTAGAATAGGAATGTATACCAAATGTAATCTTTCCAATGCTACAATGAATTTATACATGAGATTGATATGCAATAAACCTGTGTGCTTTTATAAGCAGTGGTCCCGAGAGCTTCTTTTCATGGAATAACCATGGAGAACAGCCCCGGGAATGGGACACTGGGTGTGTCACTGTCTGGCTTTGCTGCTCTGCGGGACCTCTGGGGTCTGCTCTTGTGTGTGCACGGTTTGTAATATTCAAAAGAGCTCCAAAAAGTTAAATTATGGCCTCCCCACTTGCTGCTGAGGTCAGAATCATAGAAACCCAGAATGATTAAGGCTGGAAAAGCCCTCCCAGACCATCCAGTCCAAGCTGTGACCCATCCCCACCTTGTCACCCAGAACAGAGCACCGAGTGCCACCTCCAGCCCTTCCTTGGACACCTGCAGGGATGGGCACTCCACAGCTCCCTGGGCAGCCCCTGCCAAGGCCTGAGCACCCTTTCCATTAAAAAATTCTTCCTCATGTCCAACCTGAACCTCCCCTGGCACAACCTGAGGCCGCTTCTTCTCATCCTGTTTTTTGTTGTCCTCCTGTCAGGGAGTTGTGCACAGCCACAAGGTCCCCCCTGAGCCTCCTTTTCTCCAGACTGAGCCCCGCCAGCTCCCTCAGCAGCTCCTCACGGGACTTCTCCAGCTCCTTCCCCAGCTCTGTGCCCTTCTCTGGAAATGTTTCAGCCCCTCAGCGTCTCTTTTGTTGTGAGGAGCCCAGAGCTGGACGCAGCACTCGAGGCCTCCCCAGTGCAAAGCAGGTGCAGGCAGTGCTGCTGTGCCACATCCCACTGAAGGGGTGGGATGCTTGCACAGGGAAGAGTGAGAGTATTCCAGGGTGGGAGAATGTGTTGGGATGGGGTTCATCAGTGAGCTGATGGAAAATGTCGAGCATATTTCCTTTCAGAAGCAGAGCACAAAGTGAGTGAACTACCCAGTGATAGCGGTCAGATGGTTCAGCCCCAGGGGACCCTGGGAGCAGAAATTACTTGAAAGCCGGGTCTTTGAGCTAAAAACCCCATTACACAACTGATGAATGGCCTCGCTTCAAAAAGTCATTCATGGTGATCAAATGATGGTGTCCCACGTACGGGATAATGGCCCTTCCCCGGAGATCGGGAGGGTTTCAGTCGGAGCTGAACCCTTGAGTAGGAGCCCTCCTCTCGCTGGAGCCTTTCTCCTTATTAGCCCCGGAGGGAAAGGATAAAAAAATCTATGGGATAAGAAAGCTGTGATAATGGGGCGATTGTCAGGCAGGCCCCGGAGTGGAGAGAACAGAGGCATTTAAAAGAATATTGCTGACAAGTGGACTTTGTCATGCACAAAGTGCTTGAGATTCACCACAAACAAGTGAGAAAATGGCCCCATTTGGGGGATGAGGAGGAGCAGAACAGGGGGGCAAAAGAGAAGGTCAAGGAAAAGTCTGTTCCCAGTAAAGACACAGAGCACTGTTGAGCCTTACTGGGCAGCTGGGTTACTGGGCAGCTGTCAGCAGCCTGACCCCCCAGATCCTCTTTCCCAGTAGCTGCAGCACCCAAAAGCAGCCGAAACTGATGTTTTGTGCATCCAGAGGGACCGCCTGAGGTTACCTTTGACCACTGAAGAGCCCCTGGAGTAAGGGGCAGTCCCTGGGCTGCTGAAATACCGCGTGTGCGCCGGCCAGACCCCGAGGACAGCCGGGGCACACCCGTTTGTCACCCATTAACGTGACAGCAGAACGACACCGAATAATCCCCTCGCCTTCAGTGACCTCGGAGAGGCGGCTCGAGGGGACGGGGAATGCCGAGAGCCCAGCGGCCGGCAGCGCCGCTCCGCGCAAACACCTGCTTAAGACTCATCGAGAAGCAGTAAAACACTGTTCCTAGTGACGATTAATTAATTTTTCACTCCTGGGAAGCCGGGGCGCGGCAGGGAGCAGAGCGCTCCTCGGAGCCGGGACCGGCAGGACACCGCCGCGGCTCCGGGCTCCGAGCTCCGAGCGGCACCTCCACCCCGGCACGGCCTCCGAGGCCTGCCCGGCACCTCCCCCGGTGCCGCCCCGGTCCCTCCCAGCCCATGCCGGTCCCTCCCATCCCGTCCCCGGCCCGCCCCGCCGCCGCCGCCGCTCTGGCTCCGAGGGGCGCGGGTAGGTGCGGTCGCGGCGGGGTCGGGGCTGGGGCGCTGCGGAGGGACCGGGGACCCCGGGGAGGGACCGGCACCGGCACCGGCACTGGCACCGGGGCTCCCGGGCAGCCGTGCGGGCGGCGGCCCCGAGCGAGAGGCTGCCGAGCGCCTTCCGGGGAGGGCACGGCGGGGACCGGCTGTCCCGTCCCTCCCGAGCCGCAGCCGGGGCTCGTCCTCCCGCGGCTCTGTCCCCGCTGTCCCCGAGGGTCTCGGTAGCCAGCGATGCGGAGAGGGGTTGGGTCCATCCTAGGGGGGTTTGGGTATCCTACCGTGCCCGTTTAGAGCCCAGCCCTGGGCACGCAGGGATGGAAGCACCGAGTTACGGTGCCTGTGCCCGTGTGCCACCGTGGGCAGGGATACGGGGGGTCGATGGCCTGTGCTGCCACCGAGCCTCCCTCCAGCCCGGCACCGATGCTGCAGCCCCCAGAGCCTCTGCATTGAGGCCTGTTTATTGCTACAAGGGCTTAGGATAAGCTTCATCCTCAGGCAGGATGGGGTTAAAAGCAGAATGTGGCGCTTTCCTCGTCCGCAGGACACTTGGCAGCCCTCTGGACACAGAGCTTGTGTCCCACATCCAAGGACAGTGGAATGAGCAGTATCTCTGTCAAATGAGCTGTTGTTGATGGGTCTGTGTTGTGCTCCTGCCAGTCATTCATGCAGGGAAAAGCACGGTCCAGCCTTGGTTTGCTTCCTGGTCTTTGAAAAGGAACAGCTTGGAGATGGCACTGGCGCACAATGGGATCTCAGTTGAGGACAGCTAAACCATAATTTCTCCCGAAGTTATGTAATAAGCAGAGGGCGTAAAACGCTCTGTGTGTTCTGTGGGGGCAGAGTTCCGTAGGTGCACGGTACTGTGGGTGGCACAGGAGGGGATGAGTGACCTTAACCCCGGCTGAGGAGCCCCAGGGAGTGGGGCAGGTGTTTTTGTGGGCAGTGTGGAGCCGCCCTCGGCCTGATTTGGGGCAGGTACGAGCTTGGAGGAGCACAGGCTTCACAGCCAGGCGCCGCCGCCGGGGATTCCACAGCCGGGGGGAGGTGGCATTCAGGAGGGTGCAGACTGGCTGTGGTGGCTGGCAGCACCCCAAAGGGGAATAAGAGGACACGGAGGCGTGGCAGGAGCGGGGCTCGGTGAGGCTCCAGGCCTGCCCCGCTCAGGCCTGAGCCTGTCCAGTGCCTGCGGCACGGCCTGGCCGCTCCCGGTGCCCGGCCGCTCCCGGTGCCCGGCCGCTCCCGGTGCCCGGCCGCTCCCGGTGCCCGGCTGTTCCCGGTGCCCGGCCGTTCCCGGTGCCCGGCTGTTCCCGGTGCCCGGCCGCTCCCGGTGCCCGGCCGCTCCCGGTGCCCGGCCGTTCCCGGTGCCCGGCCGCTCCCGGTGCCCGGCTGTTCCCGGTGCCCGGCCGCTCCCGGTGCCTGGCCACGTCCTGGAGCCCCCAGGCTGGCCCTGGCACACGGGTGGCCCTGCGAGGCGCACAGGCGGTGACAGCATCCCAAATGTGTCCATACAGGCCCTGCCTGTGGAGCACCTTGGGAAGGTGGAGGCCGAGTTCCGCACTGTCCCAAGGTTCCCGTGGCTCTGTGTAAATTCCTGAAGCCTCACTGGGAGGTGTCTGTCTGTCTGTCTGTCTGTCCTCCTCAGCTTGCTGCTTCTCTGAGCCTCCACCATGTCTCGGAGCCCCTCTGGTACCTCTGTGGATGACAAGACCTTGCTCCTGGAGTACCGATGCCATCCGGTGCGGCCAGAGCCCCCCAGCCCGACCTGTCCCCCTGAGAAGCGCAGCTCCACCACGGCTCCCAGTGCCACCCCAGTGTCACCCCTGGCCTCCCCCACCTCGGCCGAGCCCCGGCGCATCATCCTCAGCACGGACAGCCCGGCCGCGCTGAAGGTGGGCACCCAGCAGCTCATCCCTAAGAGCTTGGCCGTCTCCTCCAAGCCCAAGAACAGCCCCTCCCGGCACCAGAGCTTTGGGGCGAGCCGGGAACCCCTGAGCCCCGACCCGAAGAGGGCGTCCGTCCCCATCCTGGCCCTGGAGGCGGAGGATGAGGATGATGGCGGAGGGACCCTCAAGCGCAACCTGAGGAACATGTCCTACCGCGCGGCCATGAAGGGCCTGGGCGCCGAGCTGGAGCCACCAAAGGCCACTCCCTCACTGAAGCCCGTGTCCGAGGATGGCAGCGTCCTGCCCGACCGCAGCCCCGGCAGGAGCAAGGTGGGTTTGGCACCCTCTGTCACCCCTGTCAGGCAGGGATGGGGTCCTGCTTTCCTGGTGGTGACAGAGGAGCTGCAGGGCCCACAGCTCTGGCCAGTTTTGGAGCTGGTTTGCTGAGCCTGATGTCGTGACTGGTGCCTGGGAAGCTCCGTGTCACCAGCAGATGCTGCAGGTCCCTGGAGAGCCTGGGAATAGCTGACATGGTTTTTGTGGGGAGTGGAGCTGGCTGCTCCGGGGCCGCTTGGCAGGCGGCTGCGGGATGTTTGCAGGGTGGGGCTGGCAGGGAGAGCGGCTCCAGGCGTACACAAACATGGGTGAAGCACGTCTGGGGAAAGGGAGACTCCAGAGCAGGCAAAGTCCAGGTGCAAGGGAGATTTGACAGCAGCAGTGTAGGTACGGAATGGTTGGGATCGTGACCCTGATTGTGGGAGGTGAAGGCTGAGTCACCTGGGTAAGGCAAACAGAGCTCAGACAAGAGCCAGGCTGAAAGAACAGGGCGGTGTGGGCTGACTGGCACAGGTAACTCCCGCTTTTCCTGACGGAGTTTTCCCAGGGCCTCAGAAGTGTGGTAAGCACAGCAGGCTCTCCTCTTGCCCTCGCAGAGAGCCCTCGGGCGGAAGCGGGTGCAGAAGCGCGGCGGCTCGTTCAAGGACCGTGAGTGCTCCCATCCCTGTCCCTTCTGCCTCAGCCAAGCAAATCCCTACAAGGCTTCCCTTCCCACTGTGCTGCTCCCTGTCCACAGCCTGGGGCCATGGCTTTTGTGTCTGTTTCCCCGAAGCAAGAGGATCAATGCTGCCCTGCTTTCCCATTCCTGGGGCAGATAACTCTCCAATTGCTGCCGTGCTGGCATCTGGATGGCTCCCAGGGAAAATGGGAGAGCTGTGGGAGGCTGTTGGGAGCAGGAGCCACTGGGTAATCACTGCAGTGCAAAGTCCAACTTCATCAGGGAGTTTCTGGCCCGGGCTCACTGGCGCTGGTGGCTCATGGCCAACAGGGCAAGGCAGCCGTGGTGGGAAGGGAAGCCGTGGGCCTGGCTGGGAGGGGCTGTGCTGACCTTGTGTCTTCTCCTCCACAGAGCCCCGGCTGTATCAGGAGATCCGTGAGAGAGGTCTGAACTCTGTCAGCCATGAGTCAGACGAGGACTTGCTGGAGGATCCTGTGCCAGAGGAGCCGTCCCCTCTGGGCGCCGCTATCGTGGTGCAGAGCTACCGCCCGGCGCAGGTGACCTGGAGCCAGCTCCCAGAGGTAGGGGCAGTCCAGAGAGTCTGAGAGCTCTGAGAGGATCATTCCACAGCGTTAGTCCTTGCACTGGGATGTTCTGGGCTGTCCAGCCCTGGCTGGGACACACAGGGTCTGCCCAGGGCCGTTGGTGCTGGTGGTGCTGCTGTGGTTGGGCTTCACCCACAGCTGAGGGGAAGGCGGGTGCTCCTTCCTGGGCTTTCCCTGCGGACTGTGGGGATGGTCATCTTCATCCAGGGAGTGGCAGCAGCCAGCTACGGGGGGCTGGGGGGCCGGGTGATGCCATGGTGGGTGATGCAGGAGTGAGTGATGATGGGCAGTGGTGGTGGTGGGTGGTGATGGGTGATGGTGGGTGGTGGTGTGGGATGGTGTGGGATGGGCGATGGGGCGGCTGACACAGCCCCAGGCCGCACTAGAGGGCGTGCAAGGACCATCGTTCCTGCTCATCCCGGCCTCTCTCCACAGGTTCTGGAGTCGGGCATCCTGCAGAGGATCTCCCCCGAGGAGCGCAAGCGGCAGGAGGTGAGAGCAGCCTGGGACATGCCCGGGAGCGCAGCAGAGGCACCAAAGGGACACACGTGGCTCTGTCAGGGTCGGCTCCGGGTGGAGCTGGGCTCAGCTCAGTTCGTGGTGCTGCTGCTTCCAGCTGCTCCATGACTGGGCAGTGCTGGGAGGGCTCACCTGCATGAATTGGTGGGGAAACAGGCAGCTCCACTGGATGCTGTTGGGAAGGGAAAACATCTTCATGCTGTGGCTTTTTAGCAACTGGGTGTCCTAAAACACACTGGGGTTATTGGTGTTGGCCAGGGCATGCATGAGGTGACAGAGAGAACCGACATGGAGCCAAGTCATTTCCAGTGGCTTCATGCCAAAAGAGTATAAACAAGATTTAGCAATTAATTCCCGGCTTTGTGCAGTCGGTTTGTGCTGTTGCATCTTCCCTGCCCTGCTTTCCCCAGGCAATGTTTGAGATCATCACTTCCGAGTACTCCTACATGCACAGCCTGAGCATCCTGGTGGGCCACTTCATGAGGTCAGAGGAGCTGAAGGAGACCATGACTCAGACAGAGCACCACCACCTCTTCTCCAACATCGGTGACATCCTGACAGTCAGCACGAAGCAAGTGGGGCTGGGGGCTGGCACCAGGCAGGCCTGGGAGGGGACTCTGGGTTTGTAGTGCAAAACCAACCATCCCTTGGATTGTTGAAGGTACTCCCTGGGAGGGGGGGAGCAAACGCCTTGAGAGATGGTGCTGGGCAAGCTGTGTCCGTGTGGGAAAGCAGCAGGAGGAGGATGCAGCAGCCCTGGGAATGGCTGCGGGGGCGTTCAGGGCTTGTGGCTTCCTCATGGGACAGAAACTAAACCTCATGGAGGGCTGAGGTGGAGGAGGGATCCCGTGCAGGAATGGTGGAAGCCTGTGCCTCTGGGGAAGGTGTGGGTGTCCCTGCTGCTGGAGCTGCCCTGCCAGAAGGGATCCAGGCCCCATCTCCTCTGGGAAAACTGAGGAGAAGCTGCAGTGGGAACATTCAGTTTGTCCAGCTCTGGTGAGTCATGTGGTGAGGTCATTTAAATTCTCGCCTCAGCTTCTTTGAAGAGCTGGAGAAGCGACACCAGGAGCACCTCCTGATCCCTGACATCAGTGACATCGTGGAAGAACACGCCTCAAAACACTTCAACCCCTACATCAGCTACTGCTCCAATGAAGTCTATCAGCAGAGAACACTGGATAAGCTGCTGTGAGTACAGGGCTTGGGCTGACCAGGAATTGCCTCTGAGGGGCTCTGGGCTCCAGGGTTTGCAGGGGTCAATAACACGTAGGGACACGGATGAGCCCTGTTCATCTCCAGGCCAAGTTTGAGTGTGTTGGTACATCTGTGGCTTTACCCACCTTTTGGTGGGCTCACCATCTGTCTCTGGGTGCTTTTCCACCACCTGCTGTGGCATCAGTCCCATTTCTGCCCAGCTGGGGACTCTGAGCCCGGCAGAGTGACGATGAGCACCCGAGGCAGTGCCATCACTGCCCTGCATTTCCCGTGTGTGAAGAGCTACTGGAAAATCCTGACAACTGAAGAGCAGAGTTAATGGAGATTTCTTGTCCTGTTCCAGAACCACAAACCCCTTATTTAAAGAGACCCTGAAACAAATTGAAAGGAAACCAGAGTGTGGAGGCCTGCCAATGATCTCGTTTCTCATTCTGCCCATGCAGAGGGTAACACGGCTTCCCCTGCTCTTAGATGTAAGTAGTCACACGGTGGCATTGCTTGGCACCTCTGGAGAGGTGACTCTGCTATTCCCTTTGGTTTGTTGAGCCCGGGACAGCCTCTGCTTGGACTTCCAGCCCTCTGGGAGCTGGGGCCTGAATGCTGAGCACTTATTTAGGAGAAGCATTTGGATAACTCTCAGGCATGTGGTGGGATTCTTCGGGTGTCCTGTGCAGGGCCAGCAGTTGGACTTGATGATCCTAATGGGTGCCTTCCAACTCAGCATATTTTGTGGTTCTGTGATTTGTATCCAGAGCAATCTGCTTCTCTGCAGGGTGTCAGGTGTGCAGCTTAAAGCTCTGTGAAGAACACTTCATGCCTTGGTGACACCCATTTGGGAGACCTGAGATTCTTCTGTGCCATATCTGGGTCCCCTGGTGGGGTGGCACAGGTGTCCTGAGTGATGAGTGGTCAGGCAGCCCAGCAATGGAAAGCAGGTCTTGCATTCTTCGTGGAAATCTGCTCTACATGGCAAAGCTGCTGGATGTGGGATTTCCAGTAACTGCTCCCAGTCCGTGGTGGTTTGCAGGGGTGAGGGCCAGGGGGTGGCCAGGCACGTATCAGACATGAAGCACCCAGATTCACAGCTGCCAGCACTGTTAAACCTTCCTTTGACCCCCGGGAAGGGCTCAATCAACGTGTGGCATCCTGAAATCCCTGGGAAGCAGCTGCTGCTCCCTCCCCTGTGGTGCAGGATCACTAAAGCTTCTTGTCTTGGAATTCCAGACCGTCCAGCAAAAAACAAACGCACACTCTGCAGCGTACGGAGCTGCCACCCGCGCTGTGAAGGCCATCAGCAAGGTGAGGCCCAGCTGCCAGCCCTCCACCTCTCCTCCTGCCAGCTCAGCCTTCTGCAGCGCTGATCCAACACTGCCATTCTGGCCTCTCATTTCCCTCCCAGCATCGGCTCACTTGAGGCTCCTCTGCTCCAAACAGCTGCTGGATGAACACTTCTTTTCCCTTCTCACCTTTGTCACCTGATCTTGGTTTGTTCCTTTTTCTTGTCCTCTTTTCTTCTTTCCTCTTTGGCCCATCTTTGTCCTTCCTGGGACAACTCTGGCCGTGTTTTTTGGGGATTTGAGCAAAGGGCAGTGAATGAAGCAGAGAGGGAAGTGTGGAGCGCAGGAGTCATGAGCTGTGCACTGTCCATGCTCCTGGCTGTCCTCTCGCTGTGTTTTCCCATCCACTGGTCAGTCACAGGGGCCAAAGGGCCACAGAGACTGCGGCCACCACCGTGCCAGTGATGACTCTTCCTTTCATCCCCCTGCAGAGCTGCTCTTGGCAGCACATTCCTGGTGCTCCCAGTCAGTCCCACTCTCACATCCAAGCAGAGTCCTCCCCTCTGTGTGATTGTCCATCCTCCTGCCTGGAGCTCTTCTCAGATGATTAATTCTTCCTCTTCCTGCTGCTCCTTGGTTTTGGTGCAGGTTCACTTGAGTGTCCAGGCAGAGCCCATGTGCCGTCTCTCTCCAGGAGAGCATCCCACTGCCTTTTCCCAAACCTGGCCTGAAGCCTGTGCCAGGATTTGTCTCTCTCCTGCTCAGGGAAGCAGGACAGTCCCTAATGCTGGGGGTGGTGTGGGAGGTGGATGGGGCTCAGTGTCCAACCCTTCTCCATTTCCCTTGGGACCTTTTTCTCTTCCCAGCTGGTCAAGAGCTGCAATGAGGGAGCTCGGGCTATGGAGAGGACGGAGCAGATGTACACCTTGCAGAAACAGCTGGAATTTGGGAAGAAAAAGGTGAGCTCTTGTGGAAGTGATGGTGGGAAGTCTTCTGGGGCCTGTCTAGACAGGGAATCCTTCTGGGAAGCCTGGACTGGGCTGTTGGATGCACACGGTTTCTAAAGGGTGTGGTAAAGCCCCAGGACATTGTCACCCACTCTTGGGGTCCAGGGGCTGTTGGGGTCCAGGGGCTGCATCTCTGGCTGTGCAGGAGTGGGGTGCACGGCTGCTCCGCCTTCCACCTGCCTCCTGGAAAATCCTTTGGAATAGACACTTAAACCCATGTGGTATGTCCGTCCCAGCTGACCCCAGGGCCGCTGCACGTTCAGTTCTTGCCTTGGTTCAGTGCTGCTGGTGAGGAGGGCAGTAACTCAGCCTGTTCCTGGCGCTGTTCCAGCCTTTCCCGCTGATCTCGGTGTCCCGGTGGCTGCTGAAGCGGGGGGAGCTGCACCTGCTGCTCTCGGAGGAGGCCGGGATCTTCCGCCGCGGCGCCGGCCGCCTCTGCCACCTCTTCCTGTTCAACGACGTCCTCATCATCACCAAGAAGAAGAGGTGAGGCTGTGGGGAGGGCCCTGCCTTTCCCTGGAGAACAGCCAGGGGGTTAAACCCAATTTCCCAAGCGGCACATACCTGAGAAATCCATGAGATTTCCCTGGTTTGACCTTCTTGAGGTGTTCCTTGTCAGACGGAAGAGAAGCGCCCAGTCCCACCAGTGGCTTTGCCTCGGTGGGTGGGTGGGTGGGTGGCCAGCAAGTCCCCAGAGCCATGTCCCACCCTGACAATCAGCTCCAGGCTGCTCTGGCAGTGCCTGCTGAGCCTCCTGTGCCAGGCTGGGAGCTGGGAAGTGGCCCAGACCCCAGAGCTGAGGCGCTGATCCCATCTGTGCCGCAGCGAGGAGAGTTACACGGTCATGAACTACGCCACGCTGGACCAGGTCACCGTGGAGAAGGTGGAGAGCATGGACCCACCCTCCCCTCCTCCTGGCAAGGCCGGCGGGCACCTGCTGCGGGTGGTGCTGGAGAAGGACAGCGAGGGCCGGCGGGAAGAGGTGGTGCTGTCGGTGGAGACGCTGTGAGTGGCACGCTGGGATTTTGCTCTGGCTCCTGGCATGAACTGGTGTCCTGGGAATCCTCTGAGGCTTCTGCAAAGCTCCCTTTACCCCCATGCTCCTCCTCCCAGAAACGGGGATGTGCACAGGCTTCTCCCAGGCTCTGTTCCTTCCTGTCTCTTAGATTTCCCATATAATTCCCGTATCAGCTTCTCCTGTCCAAATGAAGCAGAGCAGCTGGGCTGTGTGTGCCACTTGGGAAAAGCGTCCTTACACTGAATACTCAGATCAAATGACTCTCCTGGAAAGCATTCATCCTGCTGGGAATGTCCAGCTACTGCTGGCCACAGGGATGCTGTCCCTAAGGCTTTCTTTGTGTTTCCCTCTGGCAGGAGTGACCGGGCCCGGTGGATCGCGGCGCTGATGCACAGGGAAAAGGAGAAGCCTGACACCACTCCCAAAGGAGGTACCGTGTGCCAGAGGGCAGCCTGGCTCCGCTGGCATTCCCTGTTACACCGGAACCTTTGCAGGCCCAGGTTTCTACCTGGTTCTCCTCCACTCCTGCCAATGGAGAGGAAAGCCCCACGCCTTGCTCCTTAGGAGTTGCCTCCTGTTATCAGTCACAATTAACCTTAAATACATTTCCTGGGAGGCACAGTGGAATTCCAGGAATGCCTTCAGCTGTTGTTAGAGGAGGTTTGGCAAGCTGGGAGGGATAAGGGGCAGGGACAGGAGGGAATGGAGCACGCTGTGCTGTGGAGTGGTGGGGGGGCAGCCAGGGGTCATGGCTGGGCTGTGTCTGCTCACTGTCCCTGCTGTCCCCTGTCCTGCAGACCTGAGCCAGGTGGAGATCATCCGCGCCTACCTGGCCAAGGAGGCTGACGAGCTGTCCCTGCAGCAGGCAGACGTTGTCCTGGTGCTGGGGGGAGAGGACGGTGAGTGCCGGCGAGGGCAGGGGCAGGCTCTGACCTTAGCAGAGCCAGAGCGGGAGAATCTTCAGTGATCACCAGGAAGTGCAATTTCAGCAATTGCAGAAGCTTCCAGGAAGCCCTGGCTGCTGGTGCTGTGCCCCAGCAGAGACTGAGGGAGGTGGCACTGCCATGGGCAGCTCTTGTGTTCCTTAGGGGTGACTCCTGTGTGCAGGCTGTGGCTGGCACCAGCAGTAGAGGCCTCAGGAGGGGGAGAAACGCACCCCAAAACAGGCAGTAAATCAGAAACCACCTGCCCTGCCATCCCTGGACTCCTCTAGCCAGCACCTCCAAGGGTGGGGAATGGTGCATCCCCAGGATCCATGGCCCTTCCTGGCCCTGTCACCCGCTCTGTTCTCTCCTAGGCTGGTGCTGGGGGGAGCGGCTGCGGGACGGGGAGCGGGGCTGGTTCCCCCAGGCCTGTGCCCGGCCCATCACGAGCCGCGTGGCCGCGGAGGGCAACGTGCGGCGCATGGAGCGGCTGCGCATCGAGACCGACGTGTAGGGACAGCCCAGAGGCACCCCTCGGCCTCAGGGACCTGCCTCAGGGACCTCCAAACCTCTGCAGACTGAGCCCACGGGGAGGAGGCAGCAGCAGAGCTGTTCTTGAACTGTGCTTGCTGCAGATCTCACCGGCCAGGACGGGTCTGTGTGACAGCTGCGACGCAGCAGCTCCTGCACGTGGGAGCTGGCACCGGGCACTCCTGGCAGTGCTGGCCCCGGTGACCTGGAACAGGCTCCAGGAGCAGCCCAGGCCTTGGCTCAGTTGGAAAGGCCGAGGCTGTTCCGGGCTCTGGGGTGCCCGCGCCGCCGTCTCCGTCCCCGCTGGCACCAGGGCCAGCACCTACTGCACACCCGGTGTGGGGAGAGCACCCCCCAATCAGGGATTGTTAGGAACTGAAATCCATGTGCTTGGCTTAGGCCTCGACCCAGTTTTACCATTTGTTTCTCTTTTTTCTGTCTCTTCCCCCCACAATAATTCTTGGGCCCTTTGTCCCAGGACCTGCCCAGGTGAGGTGATGCCAGACACATTTCTGTCACTGGATGAAATACTTGATGTCAGAGTTGTTCCCATGGAGTCAGCTCTGGGACCGGGCATGGATGCTCCAGGCAGAGGGGGAAGCAGGGGCAAGATGAGGAGCGGTGCTGCAGCTCCCAAGATGAGGAGCGGTGCTGCCTTTCCCTCCTCCCAAGCTGGGGAGGGGGCTCTGCCCGGGGCTCAGCCCATCACACCCCGTGCAGGGGACATGGCAGCTACAATTTTGGGGTGAGCCAACCCCACACACTGCCAGCTTCACATTCACAGGGGCAGCGCTGGTGGAAGGTCTGTTCTGATCAAACTGTTAAACTGTAAATTAAAGTAGCAATAAATCCTTGGATACCAATGAACCACGTGTTTTCTGTTAGCCGTGACAGTGTCCCTGAGTATGACAGCTCCAAGGAGCCAGGCTGTCCCAGCTATGAGCCTTAAAAAGAAGTTCCATCCTGCTGGTGGTATTGCTGTGGCCTCTGTGTGTTCTCACACAAAATGTGTATCTCATGAAACACCCTGAGTGCCAGCCTGCTGTCACCTGGAGCAGCTGTCAGCTGTATTTGACTGAGAGAGACAAGGTAAGTAGAAACTCAGCCAGGCTTTCTGTTTCTTTCTCTTTAACTGTGGAGAAAGTAACGTTTTTCATCAGTGCTAAATTAAAGAAGATCCAAAAAGAGATCAAGAAAAGAGGAAGCAAACAAACTGTATTAAGAAATATGAACAGGAAAAGAACATTATATAAAAATACAGGTACAGGGTTGCTGCAGTCCCATGCTCAGACACGTGGTTTGCTCCGAGCAGCTGCCAGGAGTCACAGA
>NW_024581114.1:485509-551254 GCF_017639235.1 Corvus kubaryi | reverse complement strand
TGGGATGGGATGGGATGGGATGGGATGGGATGGGACAGGGTGGGATGGGATGGGATGGGATGGGGATGGGATGGGATGTGATGGGGTGGGATGGGGTGGGATGGGATGGGATGGGATGGGGTGGGATGGGATGGGATGGGATGGGATGGGATGGGGTGGGATGGGGTGGGATGGGACGGGATGGGGTGGGATGGGATGGGATGGGATGGGATGGGAGGGGACAGGGCTGTCCCTCTCCTCTGCAGAGCTGGGATTCCTCTGGCGGTGTCGGCTCTCAGGTTTCACCTGCCCAAGAGCTTTGTGCAAACAAAGGGAGCCCTGGGCCCTGGCCAGGCCGATGTGGTGACATTGGAGTGGTGACATTCCCCGCTGCTGCAGGTGGCCAGCTCCTGGCTATGACTGGAATGGCAAACTCAGGGCTCAGGGCTGGGCGAGGACATTCCAACTGGGATTTGCATTGACCAGATGTGCGAGAGCTTTGTCCACATCCACGCAGTGTCTCTGATTGCCACACTTGATTTAGGCTTCCTTTTTCTTGGAATAAGTGACATGGGCAATGCCATGGGCTGACAAACTCCTGGTCCATGGGCTCACAAACTCCTGGCATGAAGAACAGACTCCAGGCCCCCACCAAGCTCATCCAGCACAGCGTGTGCTGTCAGCAAGGAGGCACCAGCTCTGCAGCTGAGTGCTGGAGCCCAGCATGTTTTCCCCTGGCAAACAGTCATTTACAGTAAAACACCACGGAAAATTCAAATTTAAAAAAATAATTCAAGTGAAGTGGCGCATCCACAGGAGGCCCAGTCTCAGGAGAGCCGGGCACTGTCGGCCATCAGTCCTGACAGCACCGTGGTGCAGCTTCCCATAAATATTTATGCATGAATACCTGATTTGGACCACGATTGCAGCGCCCTCCCCAAGCCCAGCACCCAAAAGATGAAGGCCAGCAATGTGTCACGAGCTGTCAAAGTCCACTGTCCCCTGGCCAGAACTGATCCCTTCTGAGCTGGTCCTCTGGTCTCTGGCCAAAGGCATGCACCGGTGTAGGCACACGGTCCTCACGGCCAGCCCGCGCTGGCACAGTGAACTGGTTATACTGGGCGCTTCAGCCTCGATCAGGCCACCCCAAAAGCAGCAGCTGGGGTTGCCAGGAGACAGGAGCTGCTCATGTGGCTCATAAATGAGTTCATTACAGGTCATTGGCTTCTTCAGGTGGCTGGTTGGTTAAACCCAGGGAGTGCTCCCCGGAGCAGGACCTACTTCTCTGCTGGCCGGAGCCCCTCCAGGGGTGGTGGTGGCCTGGTGGGTGGCAGGGACTGAGTGGCTGGAAGGGAAGACAGGACAGGTCAGTCCTTGCTGCGGACAGCCCTGCTGCAGGACTGACCCTTCACACCCTGCCCTGCTGGGGGGGCACAGCCTCCTCCCCATTCCCCTCCCCACTGGGAGCACTGGTTGCAGTCTCTGGGTTTAGGTCAGACCCTCCTGCCCCCCACCCCCCTGTCCAGCACCCACGGGGGTCACTCTGAGCCAACAGGTTCAGTCATGGTTTGGGCAGAAATGAGGAGTGTGGGGGTTCCGCTGCGGTTCCATGGGATCATTGTTCCAGCGTGCTCCTAAGAGGGTGGGATTTGTGCCCTGGCTTTACCAGGGGCACATTTGTGGCCAGGCTGCTAAACAGCTTTATTTCTGAGGCTTCATAAACCTCCCTCATGGCTGCAGCGACAGCAAATGGGTCAGACTAACCGAAGGGCTTGGCAAGAGGCAGGTGCTACCCTAAGTGACTGGACTGAGTTGATTTACTGCTCCCAAACCCAACCCCCGGAGCAGCGCCCACAGCCCGAGCAGGGTACAGCATTCCTGCGGGTTCTGCTGTGGGATTCCCCAGCGGCTGCAGCCGGTGGCATTGGCTGCACTTGTCCCTGCCCTGCCCTCACCTTCCCGGCATGTGGGTCCCGTGTGGCCGTTCAGGCAGAGGCACTGCCCGTTCCTGGCGTTGCAGTAGGAGCTGCTGGGGGCACACTGGCAGGCCAGGCGGCAGTCGGGGCCGAACTGGGTGGGCCGGCAGTCTGCAGAGGGTACAGAGCTGCTCAGGCTGTTGCCCGTGGCAGCAGCCAAGCAGGAATGCTCAGAGCTTTCCCGGGATGCTGCAGAGCTTTGCGGTGGAGGCTGGGTGTGGGATAGGGCAGAGAGAGCTTTTTGCCGTGGTGACACGGGACGTCAGAACATCCCCAGGATGTTCCTTCAGCCTTTAATCCTCAACCTTTTGGCCGTGTCAATCTGAACACGCGGGCTCTGGCGGCTGGGGGAGAATTTGCATTCAGATCTCACTGCAAACAGGGGCCAGAGAGGAGAGTGCCACTGCCCCTCTCGCTCTATGAGGTGACACACACCAGAAAAAAAAGCCCTTTCCAGCTTCCTGGCAGCAAAATTCCCCTCACACAGCCCCCTTCCTCCTCTGGCCAGCTGGGGCTCAGCTCACCTGCAGCACACGTGGGGCCGGTTTTGCCCGGGGGGCACAGGCAGCGCCCCGTGGCCGGGTCGCAGGGGACATCGCTGAGGCAGTCACAGAGCCGCTGGCAGCCCTCGCCGTAGGTGCCTTCCTTGCAGCCTGTGTGAGACATGGAACACATCACCCGCACTCGTGCCCACCCCTCGGGATCCGCCGGGAAGGGGACGAGGCTGGGCGGTACCTGTGTGACAGCGCTCGCCCCGCAGCCCAGGGGGACACCGGCAGCGCCCGGTGGCGGGGTCACAGCCGGCGCCGTGCTCGCAGTCGCAGCGCTCCCGGCAGCCCGCTCCGTGGAAACCCGGGGGACAGCCTGGGACGGGAACAGCTCGTTAGAGCGTGCGTGGGTGCAAGTCCGCAGCAGCGCCTCGGTCAGCCCAGCAGGGAGAAGCAGCGAGCCTTTCTGCCCGAGAAGTGCCCAGGCAAGCGCCGTGGCGGTGGCAGAGCCCCGCGTTCAGCTGCCGAGCACCATGCGCGGCTGCACGGCATTTGCTCGGTAGCCAGCACCTCCGGGCAGTGTGTGCCTTGGCAGGGCACCGCGGTGGCCGTGGGGTCACGCAGAGATCAGGAATCGCCTCTCTGCCGCTGCTGCCTGGGAAGCGCTCGCTGTGAACCAGTGGGAAAGGGAGAGCCCCGCGGTGTGTGGCACTGGTGTCACACCCGTGTCCTGCGGTCCTGCTCTCCGGACGAGCTTTAGAAACCGCGCCCCGCCCCAAGCCGAGGGTGTCCCCGCCGCCAGCACTCACTGTGCTCGCACAGGGGCCCGTAGTGGCCGGCGGGACAGCGGCAGGTCCCCGTGGCCGGGTCGCAGCTGGCGTTGTGCAGGCAGGAGCAGCGCAGCTGGCAGGCGGCACCGAACCTTCCCGGAGGGCATTCTGCGGGCGAGAGGGAGCGGCAGAGCTGCTCAGCAGCCCCACACCTGCGCTTCAGAGGGCTGCGGTGAGGCACGGGTGGCACAACAGAAACTGGACCCAGTATGTGAGCTCCACAGTTACTGGGTCGGTGCAGGACAATCCATCCGGACCAGGGTTACCTAATTCGCAGGATTTCCCCGTCCAGCCCGGCGCACACGAGCAGGAGCCATCGGCGGCGTCACAGAGCCCCCCGTTGTGGCAGGAGCAGGGCTGCTGGCAGCCCACCCCGTACCGGTGCTTCTCACAACCTGCGGGGGCAGAGGCAGCGGTGGTGGGCACAGGGACCGCGAGCAGAGATCTCAGGGCAGGGAAATGAGTTCCTGCTCAGGACCTCTCCCAACCCACTGCCTGACAGTCCTGATGCACAACCCCACGGTCCGTACTTGCCTTGCTCACACGTGGGGCCAGCTCTGCCTGGAGGGCACACACAGTCTCCGGTGACGGGGTCACAGGGAACACCGGCCCCGCAGGAGCACAGCCCTGCACAGTCCTGGCCGTAGCGGCCAGCGGGGCATCCTGGTGGGAGGAAAACCTCGGTCACGCCAAAGCAGGGCTGGGGAGGTGGGAGGTGGGAGAGGGAAAGCTTTGCAGAGCACTGGAGCTGAGCGACGGGAGGCAGAAGGAACCTCCAGCCCTGCACTGCTGTATCACGGAACCATGGAATGGTTTGGATTAGAACAGACCTTAAAGATCATCTGTTTCCAACCCCCTGCCATGGGCAGGGACACCTTCCACTAAGCCAGGTTGCTCCCAGCCCTGCCCAGCCATGCCCATGTACAGCGAGGGCACGGTGTGTCAGGAGAAATCACTTTATCATAAAATAAACAGAGCAGGGAAATGTTTCCGTGGCTGACAGCAAAAACCATCAGCTGTGGGCTCATTCCCTGGGACACAGCAGGAGGGCCCTGCAGCCAGCACAGGTGCTGAAGGGACGCAAGGAGCTTTTCTCAGGAGTCAGTCCCTGGTCCGCTGCTCATCCTCCACAAGGTCAGCAGCCCTTCTGTGGGCAGGATCTGCATCTCCCACCCCTCACCTCCCCCTGAGGAGGCTCCCCTGCTTTCCCATCCCCTCTGGCTGAGCCAGGGCTCACCAATGCCGCAGTCAGCGCCGATGAAGCCTGCCGGGCAGTGGCACATCCCCGTGGCAGTGTCACACTGGCCCCCGTTCTTGCACTGGCACAGCCTCTCACAGTCACGGCCGTACCACCCCGGGGAGCACTCTGAGGGGGCAATAGACAGCAGCCTCAGTGCCCAAAAATACGAGCACAAGGTCCAGACACTCCAGGAAAATCCACCAGGTGGGTTTGCGTGGGTGTTTCACCAGGGAGGAGGCAGAGAGCTCTGCTGGGAGCGGGTCTGTGCCAGGCTGGCACCACCCGAGGGGTTCTGATCCACTCTGTCACACAGAGCAGCCCCAAAGCACCCAGAACTCAACCCACACGCCTCCCTCACAGCACCGGGATTTCAGCATGCAACAGCCTGCAAAGGGGATGCAGCGGGACCAGAGCAGGACTCACCCAGCTGGCAGGTGGGACCGTGGAAGCCGGGGGGGCAGACACAGGCCCCGGTGACAGGGTGACACTCCTGGGTGGCTCCAGCACACTGGCAGATCTGAGCACAGCCCTCCCCGAAGGTCCCTGGCAGGCAGGCTGTGAGGAGACACGGCACCAAGGTGGCTCAGGAGCCATCCCACCCCTCTTTGCAAGGCTTTTTTTTCCCCCTTTTTATTTCTAGCCAGGATTTAGAGAGCCTTTTAAGGCAGTAAAAGTTCTCCGTCACCCAAAAAGCAAAGCGACCCACATGCAAAAGGTTCCTTCACTCCAGGAAATACTTAGATTGAAAGGAAAAGCAAGTACTTAAAGGCATTAGGTGCCTTTTGCTATGCCAGCCCCACCTGCCCTCACATTTCTGCAAGAGATGGCAAATCCAGCACTGTTCTCTGCATGAGGAATGTGCTCACGCACCTCTGTCTCTTCCAGGCTTGCTCATACCCACAGGAGCTCATTTTAATAGTGATTTATTGCTAATCCTCTGGATAAATACCCAGCTCTGATTTCCCACTTGGCTCCCTCTGCCCCGCTAACATTCCGCAGGCATGTGCCCAGCTGCCAGACTGGGAGTCACTCCTTGGCACAGCTCTGCTCGGGCTGGTTTCCCTTGTTTATCTTTTTCTTTCCCCCCCTTCTATTTTCTGTAGGAATTGCTTGACCCCTCACGTTCCCAGAGCCTGGCAGCAGAGCTGTAAGAGGTTCATTCCCATCTCCGTACATTTTTCACATCCAGAGCCGGTCAGTCCCGGCGGGCAGCCGCACTGGCCGCTGACATGGTGGCAGGGCACTCCCAGGGGACAGGCGCAGCGGCTGGCACAGTTCTTCCCAAAGAAGCCTGGCAGGCAAGCTGTGGGAAAACAAACAACGGGATGTGAGTCTCCTGCCTGGATTTTAAGTTAATGCCTGGAAGGCATCAGAACCCAAGGGGCTCCTGCCCCGGTGCCAAGCCAGCCCAACAGCCTCAAAATATATTGCCACAACTTGTAATTCTCATTAAAAATGAAGCTCCCCTCCTTCCCAGGCTCTGGAGCATCTGCTGTTTCCCTGGATTTCCCTTACCCAGGGGTGTTCCTCACCCTTCTCGCAGCGCTGGCCCCTCCAGCCACGGGGGCAATCACAAGCGCCAGTGACGTGGTGGCACGAGACGTTGTCCCTACAGTCACAGAGCTCCTCACAGCGTGCCCCAAACAGCCCCTCTGGACAAGCTTCAGGGATGAAAACACAGGAGAGAGGACAAGTTGCACAAAAAAAGTGACTTTTGGGGGCTTTTTCCAAGTAGTTCCACAGCTGACTGGGCCTGTCCCTTGTGCACACACAGGCAGCCTGAAATACAGCCCTGGGGAGCTGATAGGACCCTAGCTTGTTCTTTTTTAAAAAAAAAAAAAACATAATTTCTACCTTTTGGGTGAGTTTCTTCATTAATTTGTATTGAAAGAATTTATAGAAGTGCTTAGCACTGCCTGGTGCTGCTGAGGCTGCGTGTGGGGCTCTGAGAGCCTGTGACGATGCTGGGAGGGGACACTGTGCCTCGGGATGCAGCAGGACCCAGCGAGGTGATTCGTGTGGCCAAGCCTCAGCTGCCAGCTGATTTACAGCCTCCTGAAGGGAAGAACATTCCCAGCAGGAAACCTGAGAGCAGCTGGTGGCAGCTGAGGCTCCAGTGGCAGCTCCCTTGTGCCAGACTTCAGCTGGCAAGTGCTGCCACTGGACTTTACGCCCTGATTTAAGGATGTGCCAGGCTGGGGTGTCATGACCCCAGAAGGGAAGAAGCTTGTGGATCTCTGCTTGGTGTGCTGATGCGTGAGGAGGTCCCTGTCACTGCTCTGAAGGCCAAGAGCCTTTCCAACCTTTCCTCGTGGGAAGGAGATTGCCAGGGTGTGTCATAGCTAAGGACACAGCAGACACGGAGCCACCAGGGGACAGATGGCGTGGTTTGCTGGGGCTTGGGAGCAAAGCCAGGCCCCGAGGGTCAGTGTGATACAAGGACACACAGGAGGAAGAATGGGAAGGGGATGATTCTTCTGTCACCCACTGTGGCAGAGGAAGATCCTCCTCTGGCACTTTGGTTTCACCCTGCAGGGTTGCTGTCCTGCCCCCATCCCTGCCTGGGGCCTGTGGCTCTGCACTGATGCCTGGGGATCTGTGCCTTTGGGAATCCATCCCCCTCCCACCAGCACTGCCACAGGCTGCTCTGGGTGTGCACCAGCACTTTCAGGACAGCCCTCAGAGGACAGGAACCAGATGGGGTTGGAACTGGATGATCCTTAAGGTCCCTTCCCACCCAAACCCCTCTTGGGATTCAATGGAAGGAGAAAGCGCAGCAATGGGCAAAACCGGGGCACAGCCAAACCCACGGACCTGCCAGCTCCCTGCTGGGCCAAAATCTGAATTTTATGTCTTTGCTTAAAACCCCAGAGCCTCCCTGTGCAGCACCAGGTGCTGCCAGAGCCATTGATGCCCAGACCAGACCCCCCCGCGCCCCACTTACGTCTCTCGCACTTGTCGCCGGTCCAGCCGGGCTGGCAGAAGCAGTGCCCCGTCCGGCGGTCACAGAGCCCCCCGTGCTGGCACTCGCAGCGCTGCTGGCAGTCCAGGCCGTGCTGCCCCTGGGCACAGGCTGGCAGGGGCACAGGGTGAGACACTGCCCCAGCTCCCACCCTCCCAGCTCCCACCGCCCCACCCGCACAGGAAGGACTGTGCACCCCAACCCCTCGCACGTCACCTCCAACCTTCAGAGGGACTCCAAACCAGGACCTGTTTGCCCCAGAGCCATTTCCCCAGCTGTTTCCTCACCCAGCTCGCAGGCCAGTCCGGTCCAGCCCGCAGGGCAAGCACAGGCCCCCGTGGCCGGGTCACAGGTGCCGCCGTGCTGGCAGAGGCAGCGCTGCTGGCAGTTCTTCCCGTAAAAACCCGCCGGGCAGGCTGAGGGAGAAGCAGGACAAACATCCCAGTCAGGACACAGCTCTGGAGGCTTGTGCCATGCTGCCAGAGCCGTGGGTGGATGGTCTGATACAGAGCCACGCTGATTTTGATGCAAGAGGAGCCAGTGACCCCCCCAAGGCTGCTCAGCTGCCCACAAAATGACTTTTGGTATTTCACCCGCTTGGGTAAGAGGCAGCAGCATTCCGCCCACCCCGAGGAATGCATTCCTTCCTGAGCTGCCAGGGGAGGCAGGCTGGGCTGGGAAGGGTTACCTTGCTGGCAGGTGGGTCCCGTCCACCCCTCTGAGCAGAGGCAGCGGCCGCTGATGTGGCTGCAAGAGGCGTTGTTGAAGCAGTGGCAGGTCTGGCTGCAGTCCTGGCCGTACCTGTTCTCCTGGCATGCTGCAGGGGAGCAGAGCAGGCAGGAATGGTGGGCAGGGGGTGGGAATTAGAGCAGCCAGGCTCCTACCAACCATCCCAGGGGCTGGGAGAGGACCTGATGCTGGTGCTTGGCTGCTGTGTGAGGTGGTTTTGTGGTGTTACAGGGAAGTAATGTGTCCTACAGGCCAGACATCTGAACACAGACACTGCCATCACTACCTATTTGGAAGGAGTTTTCTCCTCATTGCATCCAACCACAACATGCTCAGGCAGAGCCCCCCACTCTGAATTCAAATTAAATTCCACACAGGGAAAACCACAAGTGGGGAACAGCCAACCCAAATCCTATGACCTGGCAGCAGAGACAGCCCTGGCTCCAGAGTGCCCGTGGAGGGCAGGGTGGGCACCTGGGCACAGACACCTACCCTGGGCACAGCGGGGGCCGGTCCAGCCAGGGGGACACTGGCACTGTCCCGTCACAGGGTCACAGTGGGCACCATTCAGGCAGTCACAGGCCTGCCGACACTCCAGTCCATAAAATCCATCCGGGCAGGCTGTGGAAAGCAAAGGAGAAATCCACACAAAATGCAGAGCTGGAGCTCTCCCAGTGGGAAAAGGTGTCCCTTGGTGGCCTTTGTGGCCAACGTGAGGCTGCACTGGTGTGACAGCCACTGCTAAGGGCAGCACATATTAAATGTGAGTCCACTGTGGACATTTCAGGTACAGGAGAGGGCAGTGGTGGATCAGGAGAGTGATGGCATGAGGTTCCTGACCATGGAGAGGCTGCTGGGGGAGCCAGATCCCTGCATCCAGGGACCCCTCCAAGAGGCTGCTCCAAGACCCTGTGTGCAACACGTACACCCTCGCGTGACCACACCAGCTGTACAACCACTGGGTCACCTATTATTTACATTTCCATAGTCTTTTTTTGTTTCCCTAGACCTTTTCCCTCCATAAATAAAACCAGAGACAGCAGCTTGCAGACTTGTTCTCCCCATGACCATCCTGAGGGATTCTCTTTGCTGTAGTGGGAGAGCAAAGTCAGACAGGGAGCACAAACGGTCTGGGATGGAGCCCTGGTCCCCAGGTTGAGGTACTCACCGTGCTCACAGAAGGTTCCCCGCCAGCCCGGGCCGCAGGTACAGGCCCCGCTGACGTGGTCACAGGTTGCTCCGTTGTCACACTGACACTGGTGCCGACAGCTCAGCCCAAACCACCCTTCCGGGCACTCTGAAAGAAAGGAGACTGAGGAGCCTGACCTTTCCCAGGTCCCAGGGAAGCTATCCTAAGGCAGGGGCTCGGACTCTGAATGGAATAAAAATACCTGGCAGCTTCTTTTTTGATAACAGCCAGCGGGTTCCAATCTGCCCCTAACAGGTGTGTACCCACATCACCCAGCCACCCTGGGGACAGGACCAGCACCCCAGCCAGGGAAGGGGACTGGGCTGGCCCAGTGCCTGGAACACCTGCAGCCCCTGCTGGGTGTAAGGGCGGGCAGGGCAGGGGCAGCACTCACTCTGCTCGCAGTGGCTGCCCGTGTACCCGGCCTCGCACAGGCACTGCCCGCTCTCGGCGCTGCAGCTGCCGTCGCTGTTGCTGCAGTTGCAGGTGTGGGCACAGTCGGGGCCCCAGTGGCCCAGGTCACAGGCTGGAAAAACACAGCAGGAGCCTGTCACTGGTGTGTACCCGAGAGCACGGCGTGGGCACAGTCTTTGCCAGCAGTCACAACGTCCCTCGGGCACAGGGACAAGCACGGCTGCAGAAAGACCAGTGGCACTGCCAGCACTGGGCAGACAGCAGAGAAACCAAAAGGATTTCAGAGAGATTCCCTGGCAGAGGCACGGCACGCAGATGAGAATGGAGCGATGGCAGCACAGCTTGGCACGGGTCAGAGTGGCCCAGGAGGGAAGGTGACAGAGCACGGGTGCCGTACCTCGCTGGCAGTGGTGCCCCGTCCAGCCGGGCGGGCAGCTGCACGTCCCGGTCACCGGATGGCAATGTCCCTCGTTCCCACAGCTGCAGCTCAGCTGGCAGTTGGGGCCGAACCAGCCGGGTGGACACACTGCCAAGGGAAACAGGGAGGGACCGCAGGTGGCTGCTGGAACCTCGGCTCTCGGCAGAGCCACTGGATCCCGCGGTGCTTCGGCTGAGCCACGAGCACTGCCACAGCTCTGACACCCCGAGTGCACGTGCTGAGCAGGACGAGGGGCTCAGCATTTTGCCTCCCTTTCTGCTGCTGCAGAAGTTACCACTGTGGAGAGGGGACTAGAGGGACTTTGAAGTCCCCACCCTGCACCCCAATGAATGAGGGAACAGAGATGTGCACAGTGCTCAGCCTGCCCTGCTGAGCGTGACAGTGCCTGTCGGTCACTGGATGCTCCAGGTCAGCAGAAACGCCCCCCATTCCAGCTGGAAATGGACATTCCAGCTGAGGGACCCACCCCAGCCCACACTCACCATCCTGGCAGCGCTGGCCGGTGTAGCCGGGTGGGCACAGACAGGCTCCGGTGGCAGGGTCACAGCTGGCGTTGTTGGCACAGTCGGGGCAGATCTCCTGGCAGCCCGGTCCCCAGAGACCCTCAGGGCAAGCTGGAGCGTGAGCAGACAGAGAACACACAGCACCGGGATCAGAGCCCAGGTGGCAGAGGGAAATGTCTGCCCTTTTGGGCTCCCTCTCGCCGTCATTGCTGTGCTCATGCAAGACGTGGACTTTTGTTCACAGCACTTGGCCACCAGCGAGCACAGCACGGCCGTGCCTGTTCCACAAGCAGCGTGCGAGCCCTCTGTCAGCGCTATTCTGAGCTCGCTCCAGGGTTTTCATGCCAATTTTGGATTTGCATCCACTTGCAGGGAGCTCCAAAGGCTCCTCAGTGGGAAATGGTGCTGCTGGCACAGGGACTCCGCAGCTGCTGTCACACCACGGACAGCACATCAGTCACTGCTCCAGGACCCGCTGTGAGTCGCAAAGGAGGAGCAAAAGGCTAAGAACTGCTAAAACTAGGGCAAGAATCCTTCTCCAACTGGTCCAACTGCTCCAGGGCCTGGAAAAAAGGCAGCTTGAAATGTACGGTAAGCACTGTGCACACGTAGTTTCGTTGCTTAGCCAAACTCTTAGGAGAGGGACATCTCTATGTGACTAACACCTTCCAGCTGCTGCAATTCTGCAGAATCATGCAAAAGCTTTTCATTTCGGACTCTCTAGTTTTCCAGCAGTTAAAGAGTAATCTGGTGAAGGCAATTAAAAACATGCATGGGTAAAGAAAGTTTCCTCTCCTACGTTAAGGACTGCAACAACCGAAAACATCTCTTCATCTTTTTCATCGTGTGTGCTTGCTTGTGCTTCCCTCAGCCTCGACAGCAGAGCAGGGCTGTTGTTTAGGACTCGCCATCAAAAGCTGCAATTTTTTCTAATTTTCCACTAAGATGATTCTAATTGCACTGGGTGTTTTTAAACTGCATTTCAGCAAAAGAAAAGTTAACGGCTCTACACCTGACTCCCTCCCTCTGTACCTAAATCCCTCTCTCAATGTGTTTGCTCTGCTGCCCGTGCTCACCTTGGGCGCAGTCGTGTCCCATCCGGCCGGGTGGGCAGTGGCACTGCCCCGTGCTCCGGTCACAGGATGCTCCTCCACAGGCACAGGGATGCCGACAGCCTGCCCCAAATGTCCCCTCGGGGCACTCTGTGGGAGAACAGCAGAGTCAGAACTTCCCCCTCAAGGTGCCCACGGGCATTTTACCAGCCCAGCCCTGCAGCCCGAAGGAGCCTCTGGGTCTGTGGGGAGCAGTCAGCTGTGAGAGGTTCCCACCTGTGCTCCTGGCTTAGTGGGCATGGTGGTGTTTGCTCAGAGGTTGGGCTTGATGGTCTTGAAGGTCTTTTCCAACTTTAATGGTTCTGTGAGCCTGGGCGTGACCACTCCGTGGGCCACGCTGGTCACCTCCAGCATTGCCACCACCACTGTGGTCAGTCTGTCCGTCACTTCTCTCTTGTTGTGTGTCCTTCCAACAAGAATTTCTTCATGTTGAGTGACCACTCACATCCCCAAAAGCTGAGGCCAAACTGGTCTCCAGTGTTTGGATAAAGATTGTGCCCAAGCCACCCTGCTCTCTGTGGGCTGGGGTGCAGAGCACTGGGGTCACAGCCCCACACTAAACCACCCCTTGGCTTTCCCAAGACGCTGTGAGGGTTTTTATCTCCCTGGCTGAATGCCTCCAGGATCTGAGCACCAGGATTTTAAGAATCAGCCAGGTTTGCACAGATGGACACAGATGGAAAGCAGGAAAGAAAGAGCATCTTCATCCAGAGGAGGAATGATTGCTTTTCCTTCCCTCTGCTCTGGATGCCAGCGTGGTTCTGCCCATAGCAGCTCGGTTTGATCTTTGTACCCCATGCCACAATTTAGCTGGTGCCATGCAGACTGAGGCCCCCAGACCCAAAGATCCTTAAATCCTCTCTGAGTCCCCCACAAGAGCTCCACGCTCACCAGAGCCAAAGCTCTGTGAAGCTTCAGCAGAGGCGAACACGCCGGCACTGACAAACCACGGGGGAAACGCAGCGCCTCCATTTCCAGTGACACAGTGGAGTTTTTGTTATTCCTCCTCTTTGCTAATTGATGGCAGATGTTTGTCTTCACCCTTTAATAATTTCCAGACCCGAACAACAGCCAAGAGCCTACTATTTCTATACAAATATTTGTGTTATTTCCTGTGACTCCCCCCTACAGCCTTCAGCTCCTTTCTTACCCTTTTTAAAAATATCCCGAGCGGGAGCACCCAGCCTGATGAGGCTCCAGGGGCTCCAGGGGCCACATCATCCCACCACGGGGGGCTCGGGGCTGTCAGACCCTGCCAGGGGGCACAGCCCTGCAGGAGCTGCTCCCATCTCTCCTGCCAGCACTATGGTAGCACTTGCATTGGGATTTTTTGCTGCTGTCTGCAGCTCCTGTTGTGACCAAGTCCTGTCAGAGATGGGGCTCTGCACCATGACCCTGTGCTGGCAGATTAATGAGGCTGAGGGTTGTAACTTCTGGGCTGGGGTGAAGCAGTGCATGGCTGAACATCAGTTAGTGCAGAAACTCCCAGGATGCTCCAATCCAAATCCAGATGTGGCCACTTCCAACCTCTCCATGCAGTGTCTTCTACTGCTGCAGTCTGTCTTCCAGTGTGGACTCAAGTGTCCAGCTTTTTGCATTTTCTGTAGGATCCAACCAGCTGAAGGCGGTTCAGGAGGCTCCAGCCTCACAAGAGCAGGAGTAGGTTGATTTTCAGTCTCCACTCAGCTCTGCAGTTGGCAGAACTTATTCTTTTCCAAACGCTGTGTTCATATTTTGTAATCCTCACCTCGTGCCAGTGACTCACTGCCTTTAGGTTCTCTCAAAGCACCTTTGTCTGACCAAAGTGAAGCTCTCTGACACACCAACTGCCCCCAGGATCTTGAAAACTGCACTCTCAGAGCCTGAGAGTTGGACACAGTTAGACATACACAGAGCTGGGCAGTTCAGTCACCGCCCCACCGACTCCCAACATCATGGGAAGAGCACAAAACTGCTCTAGGAGGTTCACACAGAGGCAGAAGTTTGAATTCTAATGTAAATTAAATGTAAAATACTCTTCTGCCCTTGCAGATGAAGTAGAATTTCAATATGGAATAGAGAATGGAGCAGAAAATGTGATATTGTTGAGCTGGGCAGGGATTGCCTGGAAGGGAAAAGACATCAAGGCCAGGGAAAGATAATTAGATCCCAATCACCTCCATCTACCAACACAGACATGTCGGGTGGCAGGGTGAAGTGAAACCTTGTTCTCCTCTTCTGAATCAGGCTCATTTTATATGAGCAATTCTCTCTCCCACTTTAAGGAGGCGGCAGCGTCTCACAGAGACCTGTGGGTGGCAGCTCCTGTGTCCCCCAAAGCCTCTACTGGCCACCCATCAGATCACCTGCAGTGGCCTGGGGCTCTCAGGGGATTCAGGAAGTGCTTTTGTGTCGTTTGGTGAAGCAGAAGTGTGAGGATTGCTGAGTTTCCAGCGCACACAGAGCTGCCCTGCACGGCCCTGCGTTACCTTGGTCGCAGTGCTCCCCGTGGTAGCCTGGGGGACACTCCTTGTGACACTCCCCGGTGACAGGGTCACAGGGCACTCCTGGCGAGCAGCTACACTTCTTCTTGCAGCCATCCCCGTGGTATCCAGGGTCACAGCCTGTGAACAACCATAATTAGAGAGAAAGAAGCTCTGAAATTACTCCTCGCCCCTGGCAGAGCCCGGCCCCAGGTGCTGAGCACCCTCCTGAGCTCCACCACCCACCACACAGCTCCTGCTGAGCACTGAACGTGGCTGAGGGTGAGCAGGGCGTGCTCCTGAGTGAACAAGAGGTGAGGCAGCCTGGGAGGGTGGAAAGCGAGCAGAGCTTTCCCCCTCCCAGAAATTAATGTGGGGAAAAGACGCCACGGGACAAGAAAGGGGGATGCTCTGGGGGTGCTTCGTGGGAACAGAATGACACCAGGTGACACCAAGGTGGGAGCGAGTGCAGATCTGCTGGAGGGTGGGAGGGCTCTGCAGAGGGACCTGGACAGGCTGTATGGATGGGACAAATCCAGGGATTTGAGGTTTAACAAGACCAAATGCTGGGTCCTGCATTTTGGCCACAACAACCCCTGCAGCACTACAGGCTGGGGACAGAGCGGCTGGACAGCGGCCAGGCAGAAAGGGACCTGGGGGTACTGATGGACAGCAGCTGGACGTGAGCTGGCTGTGCCCACATGGCCAAGAAGGCCAATGGCACATGTATCAGGAATAGTGTGGCCAGCAGGACCAGGGAAGTCATTCTACCTCTGTACTGGGCACTGCTGAGGCCGCACCTCGAGTGCTGTGTCCAGTTCTGCACCCCCAGTTCATGGCAGATGTTGAGGGGCTGGAGTGTGTCCAGAGAAGGGCAACAAGGCTGGTGAGGGGTCTGGAACACAAGTGCTGTGAGGAGCAGCTGAGGGAGCTGGGGCTGTTGAGCCTGGAAGGAGGGAGGCTCAGGGGAGCCCTCATCACTCTGTACAACTCCCTGACAGGAGGGGACAGCCAGCTGGGGGTCGGGCTCTGCTCCCAGGACACAGCGACAGGACAAGACACAGCCTTAAGCTGTACCAGGGGAGGTTTAGGCTGGACATTAGGAAGAAGTTCTTCACAAAGGGTGACTGGGCATTGGAATGGGCTGCCCAGGGAGGTGGTGGAGTCCCTGTCCCTGGAGGTGTTTGATGAGAGCCTGGATGTGACTCTCAGTGCCATGGTCCAGTTGACAAGGTGGTGTTGGGTCACAGGCTGGGCTCGATGACCTCAAAGGTCCTTTCCAACCCAGCTGACTGTGTGGCTGTGTGACTCTGTGCCTCACTCACTGTGCTCGCAGCGCTGGCCGCGGTAGCCGGGTTTGCAGCGGCAGGAGCCGTCCCTGGCGTCGCAGTCCCGCGAGTTGCGCTGCACGCACTGGCACTCCTCCGAGCAGCCGGCCCCGAACGCCCACTTGGGGCACGCTGCAGGCAGAGGGGAAAAGCTGGTCAGCGACCCCGGGTGAGGGGCAGAAAACTCCTTCCCAGAAAGGCTGGGATCCAAGGGGAACAGCAGGCATGAGGACCAGCTTACCCAGGTGGCAGAACCGGCCGTACAAGCCGGGATCGCACAGACAGGCACCATAAATCCGATGGCAGTGACCCCGGTTGGCACAGTTGCACTTTTTCCTGCAGTGCTTCCCGAAAAATCCCTTAGGGCACCCTAGTGACAGAGAGAGGTTTCCTGGGAAGATGAGCCAGTTTCAGCAGGTCATTTTAACAGCAGCAGAGAAGCACAGCGGAACCAGAGCTGTGTGAGGCCAGGGATGCGCCGAGGGAAGGGATGCAGCCAGGGTGGCAGTGATCAGATTCCCTGCACCAGCTCCAAATCAGCTGTGCAGTGTCACAAGGGATGTCACTTGCTGCCACTCGCCGTGGTGCTCCAGGACACCCATCAGCTCTGCACTCACTGTGACCAGCAGTTATTTCCACAGAAATAACCCACCCACAGGGCTCTCAAGGCTGTCCTCTGTGAGAAAGCAACCCACAAGGATGCTCCTGTTGAAAAGCCACAGGGGTATTTGCACTATTAAGTGAATAAAATTATTGGTTTTTCTCTATTATGCTAAAGATCATCATGGAAGCACGTGGCAGACAGGCTGTGCCAGCAGAGTGCTCTGGCCAGCAGCTGCCCAGCAGCACAGGCCTTGTCCCTACGACCAGAGGAGCAGAGGAAATGCCACCCTGGGACAACAGAGCAATTCTGCATTGTTTATTTTAATTTTACCTTCCTGTTTTCTCTCTGTCCCCCTCAATCACCTCCTTCCTACAGAAAGAAGAGGTCTCATGTTCATTTGCATTCTGCTTCGCTCTCCTCCTTCAGTAATAGCTCCCATATGCTCCCAACATGTGACTGAAGTCCTTTTGTCTGAATCTCCGATTGTCTCCCTCTTTCTGGTTTTCAGATTATGTCCCCCAGATTTTAACCCTTTGGGAGCAAGAAGTGAGCACCACCAGCAGTGAACACCTCCTTTGGGTACTTCAGGTAACTACTGCTGTCACAGCTTTCCAATGCTTTGGGTGAAAATACCTCCATGGTTTCCATGGAAATTTACCATGGAAATTGTGGGTTTGACATTCTTTCCTGTGTCTGTCACTGAATGTCCCATGAAATAGAGATCTCTGCCCCTAGTCATGGCTGAGCACTGGACAGGGACTGCAAAGGTCTCTGAGTGCAAAGACAAGGCAGAACCCCTGGAGCATTGTTTTGTGGGGAAAGAGTCCTTCTTACCACACCTTTTTCTTTTTAAAATGGCTTTTTTCCGCACAAGACTCAGTGGTCAGAGGAATGGTGGATGGTTCAACAAGAGGCTTTAAAGATGCTGTCAGTGAAGAGCTACAAAGGGATGAGTTTAGGGAATCCCATGGGAAACACTTCCAGGCTTCAGAGAAGCACATGTGGGACATCTGAGAGCGGCGTTGGCGATGGCCAGAGCAGCCACTTACCCAGTGATGGCAAACCTCTGCTAAGACATTGACACCAGGAAGGGGGAGGATGGGGATGGCCCCCAGCACCACGGAGCAGGTGAGGGGACACTGGACTCACCGTCCTGGCAGAGCTCTCCGGCCACGCCGGGCGGGCAGCGGCAGGCGCCGGTGGCAGGGTCACAGGTGCCACCGTTCTGGCACCGGCAGCTCTGGCTGCAGTTGCTGCCAAAGGTGCCAGCCGGGCAAGCTGGGGAGGGAGAGGGAGATGAGGCTCAGCCCAGCCACAGCCTCGCAGGGCTGCATCCCCTGTGCACCCCAGAGCAGGGGACAGAGCTGCCACTCACTCTGGTTGCAGAGCACGCCAGTCCAGCCGGCCGGGCAGTGGCAGCCGCTGCCCTCGGCATTGCAGGTGGCTCCGTTCTGGCAGTCGTCACAGGTCAGGCTGCAGTCGGGGCCAAACGTGTGCTCCAGGCAGACTGCAATGAGAGGCACTGTGGGTGAGAACCTCACTGAGACTGCTGCAGCATCCTGGGCACTTTGGGCAGAGAAACGCCCCTGCTGAGGCTGCAGCAGAGCTAGACACAGAAAAGTGCTCGACAGGTCCTGTGCGTTCACCAAACAAATGAACCCAGCAGGAATCATTATTCCTGAAGGGTTCCAAGCAAAGCATGGCACTGAGCGCTGCTGCAAAATGCCCACCGAATTTCTCTGACAGCGTGTGCTCCCCTCGTGCTTCCATCTCTTCCTCCTCTTCCTCGTAGTCGTCGTTGAAGAGCTGGGTGAATTCATCTCGCAGGATGGCGACGTGAGGGATGGGGCGGATGACGGGGCGCCGGCCATCCAGAGCCTCCACCGTGTCCTCTATGGCTGGGGAGAGGGACAGAAAGGGAAAGGAGACAAGGCCTCTGAGAGATTAACAGTGGGGCAGGACCTCTGCAACAGCAAAGGGAAACCAGCACTCTCTGTGGGTCTCAAGTTTGCCCACCTTCATTTTTTATTTTGTTGTTCCCAGTGTTGATAACAAAATAAATGAAGATACAGAAATCTCTTCGATTCTGCAGAGAGAGATTGGTCACTCTGTGGCTGGAGATCCTCCAGACCCCTTTGTGTTCTGTTCTCTCACTGATCTCACCCTGTTTTGTCACCTCTAAAGCTTTTCCAAGTTGTTCGTTCAGGGATTTTTTGGCTAGAGTGGGCCCAGGTCAGCTACGTGACCTCCAGATCTCTGTACTGCTGTAAATGACTAATTTGTTATTTCTTATAAGGAAAAGCTGTAGAGGCTGGCAACTGTGGCAGGGGCTCTGGATCTTTAACGTGGAGCCCTCACTGCTGGCTGTGTAGCTGCTGGAGGTGCAGCTGTGCCAGAACTCCCTGCACTTCTTTGGACAGTGCTGTGAATGAGGCTGAAACAGGACTGGTCCTGTCTGGGAAAGCTTTCCAGGGCTGGGGTGAGGCACTGGCACTGCTCAGGTGCTGTGAAGGAGCTGGAAAATGAGAGGTTCAGGGCTAAGGAGCTCCAGTCTGTGTGGTCCTGGCTCGGACAGGAGGCAGAGGATGGACCCACTGCCCAGCCTGAGGCAGCTCGGACGAGGCACTTACAGATGCAGCTCCTTCTGTCTTCGTCCAGCTTGTGCCCAATGTCACAGCCACACTGGAACGACCCTGGCTGGTTCTGGCACGTGTGTTCACATCCCCCGTTGTTTGCAGAGCACTCATCCACATCTACAAAACATGGGACACTCCAGTGGGACAGGAGCAGGGACAGGGGCCCGGCCGTGCCTGGCCATGCAGCAGTAATGGGCTGGTGGCATCCTCTCTGCTAAATATGTGGAGCCATCAACTCTAAAAATGGAGTTAAACCACCTTAGGGATTAGGGATGCCTGGGTTTCAACATGAAATGTGCTGGGCTTCAGTTCCCATCCATCATCAATTGTGTAAGAACAGGTGGGTGTGTTTGGCTCCTTCCCCCGGGAAATGTTGAGAGCTTTAGAAGTGAGAACAATTATTAGGGGGATTTTTCCCCACATTCTTTCTGTTGGGAAGGTGACTCATCAGAAGGCTGGCAGGAAAACTGGTAGGAGCTGGGAGAAAATGGAAGAAATGTTTGGCTGTTCGCAACCAGGTAGGACAATTTCTTGTTCTCCTAATTAAAAGCTTCACTAAGTCACCGTCTTGGCTGTTTTCTACAGACACTGTTATTTGTCTTTATCCCTTGGGTGAAAGTGATGGGCAGTGTTGGCCTCTGGGGTTGAACATCAAATGGTTTTTGTGAATTAATGGGGTCAGGCCTGGGCCAGCTCACTCTGAGTCATCCTGATCTGAACTTGACGTGTTCAAAAATCCCATTGTCCCTCTCCAGTTGTGCTGGGCTTGGTGTAGGGGTTAGAACTGAGCTGCCCCACACTGAACAAACTGAGGAGAGTGAACACAGGCAGATTAGAAGCAGAGGGACCCTGTGTGTCCCTGGCTCTGCCTGCAGCCCAGCGTGATGGTGTTTGCACTGACCGTCACAGCCGCAGCCGTCCGTGCCGAGCCTGTAGCCGGCATGGCAGGAGCACTCGTAGCCCCCAGGGTAATTGTAACAGTCTTGCTGACAACAGTGAGAACCAGCATCACACTCGTTGATATCTAAATGAGAAACAAAGGGTGTTAATGCACTGCAGAGTGGTGACAGGAACTGTTGAACTGCTCCCTGACTAGCTCTGGTGAGCTTCTACTGATCTGCTGCCAAATGCTGAGCCAGGATTCTTGAGTTCCTCCTGAAGTCAGGGAGCTTTGTGTTAGCAGATCATCCTCCCCATGGAGGGAGGAATCCTGAGTCCTTGAGGGAAGCTCATTGTGATTCCCGGTTGGAGGCTGTGGTTACCGGTTTCGTGTCCTTACAAGCAGGGTGATTCCAGCTGACTGACTCCTGCTTAGGGCAGTTTCAGCAGGGAAAAGCTAATTAGTTTGGAAGTAATAATTGCTGTTCGAGTCATAATTGCTGTCCAAGTATATCTTGAGGGGAGGTTTGGGGATGTCTTTGAGCAGAACAATATTTCATCTGCTCTCACTTTCCATTGGCTTCTATCCTCCTTAGCCTGTTTGTAGTGCACATACACAGCAGCCAAGAGGGATCCTGACCTAAGATCCCAAGAGGGATCCTCACCAATACCTGGGATGTGCTTGGAAATCAAGGTCTGGCCTTTTCCTGTTCCTTACCAGTGCACGACTTCTGATCCTCTTCCAGCCGAAAGCCGAAGTTACAGGTGCAGACTGGGCCAGAGCTGGTGTGGTGGCACATGTGGGAGCAGCCCCCGTTGTTGGCTTCACAGCTGTTCACAATCTCCATCTCTATCCCTGGAAAAGGCAGCCTGGTTAGGATCCCGTGGGACACATCTGCACACACCGCTGGCCCCTGCCTGCCCTCAGTGCCGCGCCCCCGCCAGCTCCTGGCACTGCATCCCTGCTGAGGAGGGGGATCTGCAGTGGGAAGGATGGAAATAGCTCAGCACAGAGGCTGCTGCTGGGTGGGGAAGCGGGGTATAAAAAGAAACCTCTGGATCTCACACAACCTCTTAGGGATGGAGTCGTGGAGCAGGCTCTCGACAATCTCTGGGATGAACAGGCTGCGGATGAAACCGCTCCCACTCCTGCCAAGCAGCAGCGTGTGCTGCCAACCAAAAGTTGGCTCAGCCTCAGAGCAGAGCTGTTCTGGTGCCAGGGAGAAATGGGAGCAGCAGAACACAGCTAAGTAGGGAAACATCCAGATGCCTACAGCGAGAATCGTTAGTTCCTGACATGTCAAAAGTGGTCGGCACAAACATCAATTGCAGCCATAGATCATCCGAGCTTGGCAAGGTTTCTGTAAACTTGTCTAGTTAATTAAGCTTTCTTAAACTAAAAGGAACTTGTTTCATGGAGCTTTGACTCAGTTCTGAACCTCAGGAAAACAATTTCTGCCTTCAAGAACGCTGAGTTTTTCATGCATTCAGACCCAAGGAGGATGAAAGAAAGGGAGCTTGATGCTTCCCAGTGGATCTGTGCTTGTCAAAAACAAAAGCTGTGCCACAGTGGAAGACTTTATTCCACATTTCACAACATGATTGTCATCCCTCTCTTCCCTTTTCTTATTAAAGCAGCACAAACAGGGTTTTGCTTAAAAGAAACGTGCTAGGAAGGGCAGGGAGAAACACCTTTCATGTGGAAAGGCTGCTCTGGTGACGCCAGGGCAACGTCAATGGTTACGGTGTGAGATTGGCTGTGTCCCTAAGAAGGAAGTTGTGTACATGCTTTGGCTCTTAAACCTCACATCATCAGCCTGATGCCCTGCATTGCTCTGTTTGGTGCCTTTCAAGACCCATTTATGGCCTGTAAAGCTTTGCCCTCATACCCCTGGCAAGTTCCAGCAGCTGCACAGGGGGACCCTCGCAGCTCCCAGCAACACCAGCTGCCACCACTGGGATTGCCACGGTGGCTGGCATCTGTGAGGGGCTGGTGGCTCTGATTCAGCCTGGCCCTGCTGGGGGGCAGCAGCTGCACAAAGCTGGGAGCACAGTCCGGCTCACTCTTGCATCACAGAGTTTATTTCTTTCCTTGATGGGAGCAGATGTGATCCCTTCACTGGCTCAATTCCTCCTTCAGTGACACATCTGCAGCTGACTGAGCTTGTCCAACCGAGTCCCCAAGAGCAGAACTTGGCTTGTTTGAGGCCAAATGGCTCCAAATTAATTGCCTAAACCAGCTAAAGTAGCTTCGTGGTGACTTTAAAGACCAGACCAAGATTTTTATCTTCCAAAACCGCTTGTGAAATCCTTCAGCAGAGATTGCCGTGGCTTGGCCCTGGCAATTCCCAAAGGGCAGTGACAAACACGTGCCTGCAGCAGCCCAGGTGTGCCCTGTCCTGCTGGGCAGGGCTGAGACCTCAGTACTCACGGTAGCAGCGCTTGCCATCCGCCCCCAGCTCGTAGCCCGGGTTACAGGTGCACTTGAAGGAGCCCCGGGTGTTGAGGCACTGGTGGGCACACATGGCCAGCCCCGTCAGGCACTCGTTCACATCTGGGAGAGGGAGAAAGCCGTAAGATAAGCAGGCTGAGCCTTAAACATCCTTCCAAAGGGACTGTTGTTATGATATTTGAGTTTTGCACTGGTTTCTTGGACCCTGAACTCTTCATTCAGGTCCAGACCAACAAAGACACAGAGTTAGAAGTTTGGCATTGCTGTAAATCTTCCCAGGAGATTGGATCACATGAAAGTGGGGTGTTCACAGGATCACAGAATCGATTAGGCTGGAAAAGACCTTTGAGATCATCAAGTCCAATCTATGACCTAAAACTACCTTGTCACCAGATCATGGCACTGAGTGCCACCTCCAGGCACAGGGACTCCACCACCTCCCTGGGTAGCCCATTCCAATGCCTGACCACCCTTTCTGGAAGAACTTCTCCCCAATGTGCAGCCTAAACCTCCCCCAGAGCAGCTGTCTGTTGTTACAGACTGCTCGAGCAGGGCTCTTGCACAGACACCAGCTGAGCCATCCATAGGAAGGCGTGTGCATCCCTCCGTCCTGCTCACACTGAGCACTCCCTCATCCATGAGACACAGGGATTTCCCTCCAGGGGAGCTCTGCAGGGCACTCACCTTCGCAGGCCTTGCCGTCAGAGGCCAGCTGGTAGCCGGGGTGGCAGTCGCAGCGGGCGCGGCCGCGGTGGCTGTGGCAGCGGTGCATGCAGCCCCCGTTCCTGTCAGCGCACGGGTTCCTCACTGCAGGCAGAGCAGAGAGCCCGGGTCATTCCACACAGATCCTGCCTCCTGTGGCACTGTGGGAGACAGAGCACGGAGCAGCAGGAAAGCCTGCAGTCTGTGAGAGCCTGCTCTGCACCAGGCAGAAAATCCCCGCTGCTGCTCCGTTCACTGCTCCGTCCGTTCGGGAGGATTTGCACGGTGTCAGATCCTGCAAAGGGCCAGAACTAAGCTGGGTAAAACCCCTCCAGCAGAAGTTTGGCACGGGCACATCCCTCTGCAGAGGAATTACTGAGCAAGTGCTGGCAATTTTCCCCGAGTGCTCCTACCCAGAGCTTTGCCAATCTCTGACCTGCTCAAGGACCGGGACAGATGCTCCAAACCCCACTGACTGCTGCATTTGTAATATCCCAGTTGTTCCTTTGGCCTTAGCAACTTCACAGCTCAGGACTTCCCTCCTTCCTGCCTCTTGAATGCCAACTGCTATGAATGAGAAAACCCTTGTGTTCTGTCCCCTTCAGCTTCTCCCCCTCCTGAGCCAGGAGCAGTTCAGCCAGAGAGGGAGAGGATCCCACCCCACTGCCACACTCTGCTGTCCCTCCACTCTCACCAGCCTGTGCCTTCATACCATTTCATTTTTGTTGGCTACGCTCCTCCAGCTCTTCCCATCCCTTGGAATAAGCCGCAGGATATGTCCATGACAACAAAACACACAGAGTTTTTACTGGAAATCCCCCAGTCTGATCTGTCGGACGTCTGAGCATCCCCATCCCGCAGCTCCCAGCTGGAAGCTGTGGCTCCCCAGCCCCCCAGGGACTCACGGACGCAGCGTTTGCCATCCTCGTGCAGCTGGTGGTTGTGCCGGCACTGGCAGCGGTGCTGGGCCAGCGTCACCTGCACGCAGTCGTGCTCACAGCCACCGTTGTTCAGGGCACACGAGTTCAGAGCTGCGAGGCAAAGGGACACGAGATTTGTCACAAAAGGATGGCACCTGGATGAGCTTCTTGCACAGGACCAGGGCAGAGTGCACACACTTAAAGCTCGTGAGAATTTAAGACTGGAGCACATCCAGTGACAAGTTCATGGCCAACTTCATGAGCAAGGAGGGTGTGCAGTGGAAGATGTTACCGCAAAAGCCTGTGGGCAGTGCAGGAGAGGCCACCCGCCACCGTGCCAGGTGGGCACCCTGCTCTTTCAAGGCAGGATCAGCTCAAGAGTATTGAGTAGGAACTTAAAACTCTTCCTTTCCACCATAAGAGGTTCCAGCACTCTCCCTGAAGGTGATTCCAGGACATGGGGAACTGGGTTAGGTCCTGTCCAGCACTACATGGGAGGGAAGCAGGTTTCCTGCCAGGCATCCACCCTCTCCGAAGGGCGCCGTGTCAGCAGCCAGCCTTCTGTGCTGCTGCCGAAATTCCCATCCTTTTGTTCCAGGACAGTCCCTGCACGTGCAGTGCCACAGCTGGTTCAAGGCATTCCCGCTCAGAGAGTTGTGCTCAGGCACATTCAGGTTTTCCTGTAACAAAGTGATGTGGAAAACTGAATTTCTGGCTCTGTGATGTGCCAAAGTGACCGATCACACAGGGTGAGGCCCAGCAGGTACTGCCAGTTCTGGGAACACTCAGAGAAAAACGGTCTAAGATGCATCCTGTGTGTCCATACCTGGACCAGGTGTAACAACCCCCAGCTCAGGGCTCTGAGCAGATTTCTGTGTGGAACCTGAGCATGTGGGGTCCCTGATGCCGTGACCAGCAGTGTCACCCAGACAGAGCACACGAAGATACAGCAGCAGGAGCTCTGATTTCATCCTCAGCGCAGGCACAACTGGGAATGGAGCTTCCAAACTGGAGTTGCTGGCCGTGCCGCAGAGTTTCTGTGTGGCCTTGCGCAAGGAGCCCAGCGGATTCCAAAGAGGCAGAAAACAGAAGGTTTTGCCTGGGCTACGGCACAAAACAGACCCTGTGACCCAGCACATGGACTCCTCACAAGCCTGCTATCATTAATCAGCCTGGCAACAGCCTCCTCCTCCTCCTCCTGTAATCTGGGATGTCTCTGCAGGACCAGCAGAGGGGCAGGATGTTTAACTGGGATGTGAGCACCTTGTGAGCAGCCAGGGGAATGCGTCTGACGCCGTGTTTTTACTGCAGCTCTCCAGGACCATTGACCTTGGATCCAGGAGGAACATGAGCTAGGAAACAAAGCATGGAAGGACTTTGTGGAGCTGGATTCATGGTCTCCACCAGAGAAGCCGTTGTGGGACAGTGACATGCCTCCAAAGTGATCAAAGTCCCCTCCTGGAGCACTGGATGTCTCCTGAGTTAACCCACCCACTCCTTATGCACCGAGCTTCTCCAAAGAGAGGTGTCCCATATGAGAAGTGGGAAAATGGCCTTTAAACCCTGTTCTGGCTCTTAGGAGCCACCAAAGTGTCACAACCCACTGGGTTGGTGGAACGTGGCTCAAGCCAGCCCCGGTCCAGGATGGAACCCCAGCCCTGGCTCCCATAAGCGGAGCAGAATGATGAGCTGTGGTCTCACACGTTTCTGGCCTATTTTTCAAACTCTGGAATAAACTAACATGCTGGCTCTGAGGAATCTTATAGGAAAGCTAAATATATCTCTAATGAAAACCATCTCTCCCCAGGCTGATCCCTCAGGTGGTCACAGTGCCCTCCACAACCTCCGGGGCTTTGGAAGCAGGAGAGCCTGGAAAGCAGCTGCCAGTAGAAGTCTCTGCTTGTAACACTCCTCTGAATCCCAAGTTGGGTCCTTGCTCTTGTACATTGGTGAAAACAAATGTTTGGCTCAGGATGAAAATAAAGGGAAAATATATATATTTTTTTAATTTTTTCTGCACACCATTCCCCTGAAAAAAAATGTGCTTTAACTCAGAGCTGTGGCTCATCCTCATTCCAAATGTTAAAATAACTCAACTTCTCGTTTTATGCCTCTAATTAACTAAACAACGTTTGGGGGAATAAAAGCAGCTTGACAGGGTCGAGATTTTGCCATACAAAACATAGGGCTGGAGCAAGAACTCGAGGTTTATGTTAGTTGTGCTGGCATTGTTTCCTTTAATCCATTTGGAAGGAAACAACAGAAATACTCAACGTTCCTGAAAAGCTCTGGGTCAGAGTTCTCCTACTCAAGCTCTAGCAGAGATGGGTGGTCATTTAAAAATATTCCAATATATTAAAATGTTTAATAACATATATTCAAAAATAGCCATAAATAACGTGCTTGCTGGAGAGCTTTTTTTTAAAAAAAAAAACGAAAAAAAGAAAAAAAGTAAAACAATGCCGATGCCTGCCAAAACATTCCTTCATCTGGGAAAAGCACTGGGCCAACATGGAACAGGCCAATGCACCTTATGTCTAAAATAACCTCCCAGGATGCAGCTATTCAGATGAATTCAAAGTCTAAACAACAGCCTCCTTGCAAACTCCTACAAGACAACTGAAAAAACCGAAAGTCTGGGTTCTTCCACGCAAGATTTCAGGAGAGAGGACCCGTGTGAGGCTGGGTCTCCTTAGCTGGCTCCTCGCAGAGTCACAGCCAGCAGACCTCGCTGCTGGCCTTAATTACTGCTCGGGGTTTTATTCTGTTTACAGAACCACTCTAAAAATATTTCCATTCCCAGATGCTCTGCCGAGCTCAACATTTCTGTGACAAGGCTGCCAAGCCCAGTGTCATCCTGTACATCACACAGATTTTTGTAATTACAGCTCAGACAGATTTTCCACAGATGATATTTCAGTGTCTGCGAGAGGGACGTTCCTTCCAGCCCCGCAGTCTGAGGGGAGTGCAGTGCTGCTGGAAGATGCTGCTCCCAGATTCTGACCCTCTCAGGCCTGGGAAAAGGATAGGGAGGGATGGAAAGGAGGTTTTTGCTGCTGACTGCACACAGGAAGTGGATCTGTGCAGCAGCAGCCTAACACAGGAGTTGATTTAGTACCTGATCTCTGCACCCTGCAGCTGTCCTTCCAACTTCTCCTCCCTCCTCTCTCTCACCTTTCCTCCAGATCCAAGAGATTTGCCACCAGAAGCAGCGAGTTGATACCCCGAGAGTGACTGTGAGCAGCTGTAACCAGAACTGAGCAGGACGTTCCTTCTGCAGCATCACGCAAACCCCATCGATTCTAAGAAAAGGCTGAAAAATGTGTGACTGGGCGAAGTAAAGGTCAAATTCCCTAAAACGTGCGAGTTGTCTGCAAAATGAAAAGCCCCAGCAAGCACACGTGGTCGCTGACTCCCTGCACACACAGTTCAAGCCCACACAAACCTCCTGGCACGGCCCTTCCGTTCATTATATCACCCCTATAGCTGAGATTTCTTCATTCAAAGTTCTCCTAGTATAAACAGGGATCCATCATGCAATCCCAAACTGATTTATCCTAACCTCAGACAACTTCCAGAAACATGTTGTGTGTTAATCCAGACCATCTCTCTGCTCCGCGGGCCAACAAAAGCAATTGGCTCCCATTAAACCCCTTCGCCTCGGCCTGGCCTGCATCCCTCGGCTGAAACAGTGGAGAAGGACCTGGAGATGTCAACTTCCTGCCTCCTGCCCATGTGGTTCTGATAAAGAAAGAGGTGATTTCAGGACGCCCAAGGTCTCTCTTTGTTCTGTTTCACTTGCAATGGAAGCAGCTGCTCCTTCTCTCCCTCTCTTCAGCAGCGATTTGAACAAAGACACAACAAAAGGATCCTGCACAACGGAGCTGCAGAGCACCAGCAGGGCTGGGAGCTGGACACAGGAAGGTGGTTCCAGGCTGGTTTTGTGCTCTCCTGAGTCACACCCCAGGTACCAGCTCACTCTGGAAAAGCTGCCTCAGCCACACCAGTGCGTTGCGGGGGAATTCTGCAGCTCCAGCTCAGCGCTGCCGGTCCATCATCAGAGCCTTTGTGGGTTTTGTGGGGAGCAGAAAGCATTTAAAGAATTAGATCCATGATTTGACAGCCCTTAACTAGAGACTTCACTGCAAAGGGCTCTTTCTGTCTCCAGAATACTCTTGCTGGGGCTGCCAGGAGCTTCCTACAGCTCAAATTTGTGCTTGTCCCAGTGTGGAGCAGAGACCTCCCTGAGCAGAAGGACAAGGATGGGTGCATGCAGGGATGGATGGGTGCTCTCTGTCTCCAGTTCCCTTCATTCCTGGCCTATTCCCTAAATTTAGTGGCAATGCTTTGTGTGTTAACAGCACAGAATCTCTCCAGAAAATGAGAGGACATCCCAACTTGAAGAGAGAAACAGCTTTGATTGATTGCCCCTAATCCCTGGGAATGGACCACAAGGCAGCCTGGTGTCCGTGGGTTACAACAGGGCAGCCACAAACACCAGCAGAGGAATCACCTCTGAGCCTGTGCTCTGTTCTGAGCTTTTACAAGGAAAAGATGTTCCACCCCTCCACAAATTTAAAGGATTAGTACGGAGCTCTGTGAAGGTGTGACATATACTCATGGACAGGCACAAATGTGCAAAGAGCAAAAGCCACCAGTCCTGAAGTGAGAAAGCCCCATTTTAGGTCCTGAACTGTTGATATTTTAGAAACATTATTAGATAATTATGCAGTGAGAGGTTTTTATTTGCCCTGCTTTTCTTTGGTTTCCTGGGGGCTCTGGGTCCCTCTGGAACTCACTGCAGATCCTGCAGGCTCCTCTCCCCAGAGCTTCAGAAACTGCCCCACTCACTCCTGTGGATCAGATTTCATGAACAGAGCCCCCTCACTTTTGGCAGATGAATTCCAGCACTGCACATTACGGCAAATACTTGCTCACAGGTTTAATGCAAAGCAGGTTTGCAGCGCTGGGCACGGGCAGCCCTGCCTGCCTGGATCCTGCAGGAATGCTCAGCTACACCAGCAGGGAAGCCTGGAGAGCGAAAGAAAACGATGGAAACTCCCCTTAAAGAAGAGATTCCTCCCTGTAGCAATCCATTTTATGCTTTCCCTGAAAACTGTTCCACCTTCTGGGGCTGGCGCTGCCGACAGCTCCTGCTCTCCGTCTGTCCCATGTTCTATTCCGGAGGCGGCAGCAGGATCGCTGCACGCCACAAGAAAGGAGCAACATATTCCAGAGACAATTAGGAGATGACAGACCACAGCACACTTACATGTGAGCAGCAGCAGCACGTCACCCCGACACGAGTGCTGGAGTTCAGAGCTGGAGCAGCGGGCTCTGAGAGTTGGCTTTGTCCCTTATTTGCCATCCTTCTCCTTCTGGATTTTTCCAGCGAAATATGGGGATCCTGCACCTCACTGCTCTTGTTTGGGTGTCATTATGTACTGGAGGCAGCTGTGGCCAGATGTGCGTCAGTGCAGAGCTGGGCACGGTGGGCACAGCTTCCCTGGATGGATTTTTCCTGCTCCCATCACCATTCCCAACTGGAAGACGCAGGCTCGCACCGCAGACTCTGGAGCATGACTGTGTTCCGAGAAAACCCAGCAAATGCTCTCTGCAAACACCATGGCCCAGGAATTCTTTCCACTTGCATGAAAATATCTCTCAAATAATGGAAAAGTGTGTCAAACGAAGCTGTGAGGGAGAAGTGGTTTAATTAAAACAGCCACAGATGCTGGAGGCAAACTCCAAGTTCCACTCCGAGCCTCCAGTATGGGGCAGGCAGACAACAACATTTCAAGGAATTGGCCCCAAAATCAGCTGCAAGGCAAAGCTGGTGCCTGGATGGTGATGTCTGGACCAGCACCATCCAAGAGGATGCATGACCAGCATCCCAGAGAAGTTTTTGGGGTTATCATGGCCACAGTTCCATACACAGCCACATTTATTGTCACTTGTCTGTCACACCTGCTGCCCACAGCATGGGCTGGGGAAATACTGAGCTCAAAATGAAGCCTGACTTGAAATTTCTCTTCCTTTTATTTATGTTGAAATTTCTCATCATTTTATTTATGTTTAAATTTCTCATCATTTTATTTGTGTATCTGTTCTGAGACTGCCCTATCTGATACATCCTGAATCAAAAGCAGAGGCACCAAAGCACTTGGGAGTTACTTCTCCTGAACCAGAATAAACTCAGGGACAGCAAAGCAGCCCCAGTCGTACGTGACCACGTGGAAGAACAGCAAATGTTTTGAACCCAGAGACAAAAACCGTGAGGGGAGACACAGGGACACAAAGGAACACACAACCCATCAGCATCATTTCATACTCCAGCCACACAGGATGGGTGGGAGTGAGGAAGTCAAGGTTTTCTGTACGCTGCCATGGATTTTCTGGTAGGAAAAGGGCTGTGAAGAAGGAGAGATTCCCAAGGAATTTCCAAGGGAGCCTTACCGAGGCAGGTCCTGCCGTCTGTGTGCAGGCGGAAGCCGGGCCGGCACTCGCAGTAGTAGGAGCCCAGGGTGTTCACACAGCGGTGCTGGCAGCCCCCGTTGTGGACCTGGCACTCGTCAACATCTGCAAGAAAACAAGGGAAGAGTGGAATAAACCTCAGGGGAGTGGGCAGGAGGGTGTCTGAGCTCAGGAATACTTATCCTCTGATGCCTGAGTCCGGATGTGAGGAATGAATGCAAAGGGAGCAAGATTGGCCATTTTGGTATGTTTGGTCAGCCAAGCTATTTATGAAATGCCAGGGGGACACCTGCAATCAGTGAACAAGAACTGAAAGAAAAAAAGGCATCTTATTGTCACTCAGTGCAACCCATCCATCTGGTCACCTCACCAGGGTCACTTTTCCCATTGACCCCAAGATAATGGAGTCATTCATATTTTACACTTTCTTGCTCATCAGAGGAAATCCCAAGTTTCTGGGGCAGATTTTTTCCTGTGCCATAATCAGAAATATGGGTAGAGTTGCACAGTTCTTTAATTCCTGCCGTCTGTGGGTGTGCATAGGTGTGCCCAGGTGTGCACCTACACAACCTTTCAGACTGGAGAGGATCAGAGCACCCACACAAACAGCAAAGCGCCCAACCAGCCATTCCCTTCCCCACGGAGAGAAAAACTTCAGCAGCTTTGGGTCTCTTCATGTTTCTCTTTGCACTTTCTGCACCTCCAGCTCACCCAAGCCCCTCCCAGCCAGGACGGCCCTGAGCCGAGCTGAGTTCCCATCTCGGTCCCATCCACGAGTGTTACTGAGAAGATAAAGAAACATTTCCTGAGTGAATCACGGCAGGGCGGGGACCCGGCCATGTCCTCGCACGCCAGAGGTGCAGGAACCTGCCCAGCCCCAACCGAGCTCTGCTTCACCCACCGGGCACACAAAGGGCACAAAAAAGGAGCAACACCACCCTGGCTGAGCCAAATTTTACGTTAATTGGATTAATTGCCAAGAAAATCAGCCAGCAGCAGGGAACGGTCCGGGTCAGGGATGGAACGGGAAGCGAAGCGGGAAAGGTGACGCCTGTCTGAGTCGGTGTTTCTGAGCTGCACAGTGATAACAACACAAAGTTACTGTGTTCTCAAAGCACTTTCCTTAGCAAGGCTTAAAGCATTAAAACCTAAAGCTGAGAGATCACAAAAACCCTTCCTGTCCCAGTGATTCCCAGGGAAGCCCCAACCTTGTTTTGGGGGGTCCTGCTGCACTGGCCATGCTGGGCTCCTCCTGCAGAGCTCCCCACTGGAGCTGTGGTCTCCATCAAGCCAGAAAAATGCTCATTTCTGTAATGCCAGCCCTTTGCTTTATTCAGTGGGCTGAGTCTTTTAGGAGGTTTTTGTATTTCCTCCCTGTTTTTTCCAAGACACTTAATACTGAAAGAAAGGAAAATGAGTAGATTTTTGAGGTGAAACATAAGCTTTGAATGATGCTCTCTGAAGAGTGAGCCAAAGCCAAAGTGGCTTTTTGAGGGGAAAAATGCCACGGCATGAGTCTGAGATGCTGGTCAAAGCAACCTAATTCTGATTAAATCATTTTCCTCTGCACACACTTGGGATGCTGCAGAGCCCTGGAGCCCCTGAGGCCCTCCCTACTCATCTCTGTGGGCAGGATTAGCTATTAATACACAGAACTGGCTCTATTCAGCTCAAGAACAGGAAAACTGGGGTTTGGGAAGGTTTTATGTAGCATAATAAAGTTTTTTGGTCTGAATTTAAATGACTATTCCACTGCTTCCCTTCAACTCTAATCTGAAACCATAGAGAATTTACTGTCCAAGAAAGTTAGTGATGTGTTGAGTAAACTTCTTACTTTCACCCCATTACTCATACTCAGTAATTTTACATCTCCTCTCTCCGTGTCTCCTCTTCCCCCTTTGTACTTTTCACCCTCTAAATCTCCGTGCTTCCAGAGGGCTGTCCCCATCCCAACTCCCTCCTGGCCTGGGACAGCAGCCAGTCCTTCCTCGCGCCGTGGCCGCAGAATCACCCATCTCCTTCCCCGCCACCACTCCCACGTAACCACCACGTCCCAGTGTCCCTCCTGGAGCCTCGCTGATCTCCTCTGCAGTACCAGGGAGATTTTGGGACATACCCCGCATTGTTTTGGTGTGACCAAAACAAAACTGTCCCCAGGGGCAGCGAGGGGGCAGATCCACCAGCCAACCCCGGCGGCGGTGGCATCTCCAGGCGTGCCCAAGGCTCACGAGCGAGTGAGTCAGCCAGGAATATGGACTGGGAAGCAGCTGGAGCTGCTCCCAGGGCCAGGAGGAGCAGCTCTGTGAAGGGTCACGTTGCCCCTGGTGCAGGTCCTGGCAGCAGGAGCCGGAGCCCTACGTGACACCGCGCGAGCTGCGGTTCGTGGCACGGCGGAGTTATTTTCCTCCTGGAGAGCTGACAAAATCTGGTTGAAATTAATATACCAAAGGAGAGAAAATGAGAAGCATGAAGGCTTCTCTTCAGCTGACTCTGAGGAAGCCAGAGCCGTGCCAGGACAGAGTTTGCCAAGCCCACGGGCTGCCTGCTCCGTGGGCAGTGGGTACCAGGCAAAGCCCACTGAGGCAGGAGCCCAACTCAGCAAGGGCTGGGGAGTGGGGCTTGGATCACTGCAGAGGGAAACACCCCTGCTGTGGAGGGAAACTGGAGTTCATGCCTTCTGCAAGGAGGGCCCACCCCAGCCTCTTCCCTGAGCAGGAACAATCCCTGGAACCTCAGACACCTCCTTGGGCTAACACAGGTAATGCTGCAATCAAACACAGGGAAGGTGAACACAAAACCAAAAAAATGGGGATGCAGTGAGGAGATGGCTCTGGCTCTGAACACACACAGGTCCTTCCAGAGGGAATACTGATTTATCTCCAACAAGAGCTACATGTAAGTCACAACAGCAGCTCTGCAAAGTATTAAATATTTGGTACGGAGGCAGTTTATCTCCTTGCAGGGCTGAGGAGGAGGCGATGGATCCCAGCTGGAAGCACAGGCAGGAGGAACACTGTGGAGGTTCGCTCTGTCTGGCCGAGCAGCAGTGCCAGGCTTTCATCCCTGCAGCAATTAGCCTGGATTACAGAGCAGGGCTGCGGGGAAAAGGTTAATTAAAATCCATCAAGATGAGCATGGGTGGGATTTAGTGACTTTATCTTTCCAGTACCAGTTTGCTGAAGATAATTCAGCAATTTCAAGTAGAGACTGGACAGAGAGGACCCAACAGCTGCTGGGCAGGGCAGCACAGCCATCCCACACTATGGACATGGATTAGAACAAAAAAAAGTCTGCATTACTTCATCCCTTGCATGTGTCACACAGTCCCAACATGGATAACCTGGGGAATTCGGATGCCCTGCTATTCCACACTCCCTGTGTGCAGGCAAAACAGCCATGGCAAGGTCCAACAGTGCAAGGAGGCCACGGGAGAGGAGGGGACAATGCTTCCTCTCTGCTACCCTGGAAGTTTTTTCCTCCTCGAGGCTGAGGAAGGACGGTTGGGAATGTGAGTGATTCACTGGAGGGAAGTAAAAGGCCATTTGGGGCGGTCAGAGCACCTCCACACCCTCGGCTTTCATCTCGTCCTAAACCAGGCATTGGAGAAAGCCCTAAAAGCACTTAATGAGCTGCAGGGAGTTATTGGGGCCAGCATTCCTTGGGGCCATTTTCCAGGTGGGAGATGCCCATAGCTTTCCCACGCCACCTGTGCCATTCTCAGCAGCAGATCCCAAAGGCACCTCAGGAATGGATGCATCGGCTTCACAACAACCCGAGGGAGTGAAAATCCATCAGGAGCTGCTTTGCCTCAGTCCCTGGCTTTGTCCTCAGCTCACCTGTTCCTGCCCCCGAGCACTGGGGCTGGGAGAGTCGCCCAGCTCCCACTTGTGCTCCTCTGTCTGCCTCGGGATGGGGCTGTAATTAGGAATTACTCAGCACCGAGCAGAGATGCACGCAGCAACAAGCACCTGGACTTGCTCTGGACTTGCTGCTGTTCTCACCGTTTCCAACCTTCTTTCATCACTGTTTCACCCTGTTCCCTGGGCAGGCTGTCACTCTGAGTGGAAGATATTCCTGTGCTGTGCTGTGGAGGCCAAGGGATTCCCAGACACAGACCTGGGAACGGATGGAAATGGGGTCGCTGTTGAAGGAGCTAATGGAAAATGATCAAACAACAGCTCTGCTGCTTTCTGGCTGCTTTAGAGGTTCACAGGGAGGATATCACAGCACCAGGTCCACGTCACTGGCATGACGGATTGCGAGTCCCCAGCAGAGCACAAAGCTCCCCCTGTAAGGGCAGCTGTGTAAGGACACAACACCCGGTGCTGCCACGGGCCATTGCAGCAACACCGGGACCCAGCAGAGCCCTGGCTGTACTCACGAGGCACATCAAGGCACTCCAGGCCTCAGTGAAACCCCCACCATTACTGCACAAAGCACCTCCTCACTCTCCTGTCACACACGAAGCTGCCGGTGACGCGCACACAGCAGAGCCTTGTGCTGTGGCGGCTGTGGGGACGTGTGTGCCAGCTGGGCAGACAGGAGCTGCATGGAAAACACCACACAGACCCTAAAAATCACTCCAAGAGAATACCTGGGACTCTAAAAGTACACCAAGAGGACTTCTCTTACCTGTCAAAGAGAAGCTCAAGCAGTGAAGGAAAAATTAACCAAATTAACCAAATTAACCAAACCCACAGCGATACCTACTTAGGATGAGCTGCAAGATGGGTGAACCTGAGAAAACCCCTCGGCTGTGCAGCCTCAGAGATACCTCACACCAAGGATGAAGCCACACATGCACAGAGCTACCTGTCCATGGAGCTGCAAGAAGCAGAGTCGGGATCAGGATCCGATAAATTCCGTGTTAAGGGAGGGAAGGTTGGATCCAGCGCAAAGCTGGATCTCAGGAGCTTGCCTTGGAGAGTTGCTTTGAGCCAACACAGTTGGATGGAGACAGCAACCACGATCTGAGCTTGAGACAAACATCTGATCTATAAATAACAAAGTAGCGACTCGCCCCTTTTCTGAAGGTCTGGCACATCTCACAACTATTCTGGTATCACTTTATAACCGACTGCTCGGGGCATTTATTTATTAGCATTATCTCATGATGAGATAATGCATTCCTTGATGTCTACATTACACCCAAGCTTCCCAACTCTTTAGTGACCTTCACATATTCTCTATTATTCCCTAAATCTCCACGAACTTTTCCTGCCGTGGAGGCAGCCGAGCACACAGAGAGGGAAGGGGTGGTGTGCACTGGCAGAACTCACACCTGGCTCCGTGTCCACATCTCCCACCCCACGTAAGCCACGTGCAATGGGAGCACGGAGGATTCCATCCCCTCCACCTGCTCCGCGGCGAGTCTGGCCAAGCTTCCCACGCTGCGGCAGGCTGGGAATTGGCTTCCAAAAGACACTGAGGCTGAACGTCCCAGCGCAGGGAAGTGAGCCCTGACACGGCTCCTCTGCCTGCATCCCCCAGCCGTGCCCAGCTCCCGGCTCTGGCTGCTGCTGCCAGAGGATTCCCCTCGCACAAAATCCAACCCCAAGTAACACCGAGCCCTGTCCTGTGTGAGAATGTGCTGAGCAACACCCACACAGCCCCGACAAACCCGCAGCCTCACAGAGAGAGAAAGGCACAACTTTTTCAGGACAAAACGGTATCAAATTTCACTTTTTGCCCTGGACTGGGGCGTGATCCCTTGGAGCTGAGGAAAAAACAAATCTACATACCCTGGCGAAACGCAAGCATTTGGCTTTTTAAGGAATGTGGCACAGGAGCTATCTTTAACCCAGCTGGACAGCAACATATGTGAAGAAACTCCTGCTTCTCTCTCTCCCCCATCTGCCAGAACTGACTTTTCAGAGTAAGAAATGCACATAATAATAATAATAATATAGTAAAAATAAATATAATCATACAAAGCACAGGCAGATATACAGCCAGGTCACCAGCCTGTCACTTGGGTGGCCACCAGCTTGGAATCTCCACCCGGCACCTGGGGGATCCGGGGACAAACCCCTCGAGGCAGAGCCCGGCAGGGAGCCCCAGCCCGGCTACACAGAATCCGACTAGAGTTCGGGTCTGAAGGGACCTTCCCACCTGGTCCCCCACGTACCTGGCCGCAGGTCGGGGTACCCCGCTCTCCCCAGGTAGCAGGGGTAGCAGCTCCTCCACAGGTAGCGGTAGTGCTCGCCGGAGGAGCCCGGGATGCCGCCCAGGCAGCCCAGGCACCACAGCAGCACCCAGGGCCGGCCCATGACCGCGGCACGGAGCGGGGACGGAGCGGGGATGGAGTAGGACGGAGCGGGGATGGAACGGGGACGGAGCGGAACAGGGCAGGGATGGAGTGGGGACAGAACGGGACGGGGCAGGGATGGAGAGGGACGGAGCGGGGATGGAGCGGGGACAGAGCGGGGATGGAGCGGGGACAGAGCGGGGACGGAGCGGGGACGGAGTAGGACGGAGCGGGGATGGAGCGGGGACGGAGCGGGGACGGAGCGGAACAGGGCACGGGTGGAGTGGGGACAGAACGGGACGGGGCAGGGATGGAGAGGGACGGAGCGGGACCCGGCAGGGACGGGGCGCCGACACAAGGCGGGCGCAGCGGGACGGAGCGGAGGGATGCGCGGGGCGGTGCGGAGCGGCTCAGCCGTGGGGGCGGTCCCGCTCCGCCCCCCGCAGGTATCGCCGGGCCCGGGAGCGCCCCGGACCCCCCCGGCACGGGCAGGAGCTCTCCCGGCGCCGTGCTCGGGCGCTGCCGGGATGCTGGCGGGGCTGGCGGACGGACAGACAGACAGCCCCGGAGCCCAACGCGACCCTCCCGAGGCGAGGCACCCACGGTGGCATCCGGCCCCCGGGGCTCGGGCTGGTTCTCCACCGCGAAATAAACCCTGATTTGCCCCAAACCAGGCTGAGGGGGGATGAACGCGCGCAGGGGTGATCAGGCTCTCCCCCTTGGAGCGCCAGGCTGGTGTGGGGGACTCCGGGGTTACACCAAACCGGGGGGTTTTCACTCGGGAAGTGCCTCATTACCATCACGCCTCCCCAAAACAAGTCCAGCTGCTGAAACAGCACCCAACACCAAACCTGGGCTGGGCTGTTCTTAAAATAACGACAAAAAGTAAACCTTAATCACTGAATTTAAGCTGAAATGAGGAACAGCCACCGCGACTGCTCCAAAGAAAACCATAATGCTCATTCCCGTTTCCTGCAAGACGGAGCCTAGAATTTTATTTTACCTTTTTCATTAAACAAGAAGTAGGAATAGCTTATTGGATTTTCCAGAGGCAAGCTCAAAAGCCTCATTTAACTTTCTGGAATGTTTTGTAACAATGTGCTCACAGGGCTGAGCTGGGGGAAGCAGGCCCTGCTACTTTGAGACGTTTTCACAGTATTATTTGGCCATAGTAAAATTCCAAATTAAAACTTGTGGTTTAGGCTGCAATGAATAGCATTCCACAAAAAAATTTTGAAACAAGCTGAATCCAGGAAGAAAATAGGGATTTCATGCTATTGCTGCAGCCATTTCCAAAGGAAGGTGGACTCCAGTCACGAGTCCCCTTTGCTGCTTGTTCCAAGAGCAGCTTCCTAACATTTCAGGGACCACTTCAGCTCATCTTAATATTTACACAAGGCAACAGCCCACATGCTTCTCGTTAATATTTTGACTTTAACAAAAATAACAGACAAATTTTCGGGTCAGTTACTTTGTGGAACAAAAAAAAAAAAAGTGACCTCTCTGAAGGATGCTGTGAACGTTTGGAAGTGGTCTGGAAAAGTCCAGCCCGATGTGCTGCATCCTGCACACACACCTTCCTCAAGCTGCCTGGTAGGTCCACCAGAGTCCCCAGGGAGATGCTCAGCACCGAGGGAGGGACAGGAGGAGGGGAAGTGTCAGAGCAGTCACTGAGAGCCACCAGAAATTCTGCCTGCGCTCCCCATGTCCCACAGTGAAGCCCCTGCCCTGCTGTGCTGCCTTCCAACAGCTCTCGCTGTGCACAGACACGCTGCCACCCTGCCAGGAGCCACTTTAAATCTATCAAATACCTCACCCATTCCAAAACACCCCGCGGCAAGACATGGATTGTCCTTGCTGGCCCAGACCAGATCCTGGGAACGCTGCCTCAGACCCGAGGCACTGCCATGGGGAGCACTGACACCGCTCCTGCAAACGTCTCTGGAGGTGCTGACAAGCAGAAATAAACGTTGCCACAGAGCTGTGAAAAACGAGTTAGGCCGACTTCCTCCGCTCCAAAATGTTACCAGGACTTGTCTATCTTAAATTGTCCTTGCCTGGAGTGCAAATGGGCCACAGTGAGCAGCTCCTCAAGGGACCCCCTGACTCCTCAGGCACCCACCAAAGGGAGCTTTCCGCTGGCTTCACGATCTGGGGATTCCTCCTGCCTGGGCACATGCAGCTCCCAAAAAAGAGCTCCTCAGCCCACAGAACAAGTGTGACTTCTGTGACAAACCTGCTCAATCCCCTGGTTTCTTAGACTGTGACAAAAACCTCACCACGGTGAGAGGCTCGGGCTCCTCCAGACAGCTCAGAGGTACAGCACAGGCATCAAAAACACATCGGGCTCGAACACAAACTGAGCCCTGCTTATGTAATAAGTTATGCTTGGCCAGGTCAGAGCCAACTCCAGCTTCCTCATCACCTAATTTACTTCAGCTGATTAAGTACCAGGAGTTGTTTGGAGTATGGCAACACATCAGGATTGGCAGCAGGTCATTCCTGGTGCCTGGGGAATGAGCCAGGAGAGCACCAACATCCTTTAACAGGGACCCGAGATGGGCTGAACCGCTGACTCTCATGGAATTTCATTCAGATTCAGTCTTAAAATCCTTGTAAGGACCCAAACAAATCACAGCTGGTGATGTGGTGCTCCACAGAGTTAATTCAAATCCCAGAGTTAATTCATCCCTGCACAGACACAGTCAGCCTGCTCAGGTAAACGGGAGTGCTGGAATGTTCATCCTAAACCAACCCAAACCCTGAACCACGTTTCTTCTGACATTTGGAAAAAAGGACTCCAGATAAAAGGAAATGGCCAAATAGAGACTGGGAAAGCAGAAATATGCAGGAGGTGGAACGTGGAAGAGGCGAGGAAAGGAACAAGCTGAAGGATGAGGTCCGTGATTTGGGGCCTGCATGTCCTGGGCTGCATGCTCGAATATATTCCAGACAGGTTTTTGAACTTCTCTATGTGTAACATTAGCTGGGAATTAAACTGAGACCCCCATGTGCTGAATCAGGTTTCTTACACACAATCCAGCTAAAATGTGAATTTTCATTTACTTTTGGAGCTAATGCCCTCGTCCTACGAAGGCCGTGAAAAGTACAAATATACTTCTCTATGTCAAGTGGTGCTTAGAGGGATAAAATAAACAAAAGCTTGTGAGAATTGTGGTTTAGGGGTTGGTTTATGATATTTTCGGAGAGCTCTCCACTGCGTCGCTCCAACACGCCTGCTGCTGGGGCAGAGCCCAGGGCACATCAACACCTGAGCTCTCCTAGAACCTGCCATGCCTCAAAAACCATTGTAACAAAGCAAACCTGTTTGTTTCCTGTAAAAACCCCAACACGTGGTGTCCCCAAAGCACTCTGCAGACAGCTCTTCCACTGGAGATTAGATCAGAAATACAGACCATGTCCACAGCCGTGGCTCCTGCTGGCACTGAATCCAGGGGCAACTGCGCATCCCTTTGGATGCAGCCATGGGGGACCCCGAGCCCCAGCCCAGCTCTGTCCTCCCCCAGCTGCTTTACTTCACTCATTGCTGCTCACCTGGAAAACAGCAGCAGAAAAAAGGTGTGAAGTGCTTTGTTTGGGGCACAGACCAAATATGGAGGAGTTTCTCCCAAACTTGTTATATTTGTTATTCTTCTGAGAGCGTTTCCTTCCTCCCTGCGGAGCGAACCAGCACCTCATCAGCTGTGCACTATTGACACGCGTAAAAGAGAATCATTTTGGCATTTCTCTGCCACTCTGGATCACTAATTCCAAGCTTGTAAATAAAGATGGGATCTGGTGCCACTGGGGGGACTTGGTGCCAGCACTCAGGGAGGCTCTCAGACCGATCCCCGACGGGCACAGCACTGACTGGCTCCTCTGGCTGGTGGCTCGAGCAAAGCAGCCCAACACTGGATAAATAAATCCCTGCTAACTGTAATCCCTCTGGCTCAGAGGGGAAAACACTGGAGAGCCAAAGGCTGCTGCTGCCAGGCTGTTCCAGGGCAGGAATCACTCCACGAGGTGCCAGGCGAGGGCTGACCAGCAGTGCACACCCACATGGACATGGAGCCCAACCCTGTGCCGTGGGGACCAGCTGAGGGGTCCTGTGGCTCACAGGGTGTCACATGTGGCCACCTCAGCACTCCTGACAAGCCTTCTGAGCTCCCACAGCCAAACACAGCCAGAGTTTCTTGCCTTTCTTTGCAGGGCTCACATTCACGCTCCATTTGAGGTCCCAGACTTCAGCCAACCAAGCACAACCCCGGCGTGAAAGGAACTCCTGGGTCTGCCCTGTGCTGCTGCAATGGTTCCCCACCCACTGCCTGTGTTCCTGCTGAGAGTGAATCAACACAATTTAGGCAATTCTGGGCAGGAAAAGCAGCACACGGAGCTACAACATCCTTCTCCTTCTGACCAGACGTCAGGTTGGGAAGCCCTTGAGTGGCTGAGATGAAGTTTGTTCCTTCAAAACGTCCCCTACCTTAGCAGCACATGCTGGTCCCCACTATTTTCCTGCCTCTCCACACAAAGCTGATGCTGTTGCAGAGCAGTTTGTTTAGCAGACACATCAGAGGGAACTCTGAAAGCCCAGCTTGATGTCACTCCAAGCCAGGAACGAAATCCCAAGGATGAAGCCTTTTAACTGCCGACCTCTGAACCCACAGCTCCTTTTCTTGGGCCACCCTCGGGAGAGGCGCGAGCTCCAAACCCTCCCGGCCAACGCAGGGCTCCAGATATCTGACCCTGTGGTTTGGAGCTCAGGCAGCTTTATTCAGGACTTTATTCAGCTCCATCAGGACTCTGACCAAGACAAGCTGAATATTTTTGCAAACTGTAAACATTAATCAGTGCCTTTTGTCTTCCCAAATTCTCCCCGTCTGCACAAACACGGATCCAACCCCGTCCACTCCTGAAAACATGTGAGAGCATGTGGGGAGTTTGGAAAGAGCTTCTTATCTGATGTAAAAAACCAAATTAATGTAAAAAGTGGTGAGGACAGCAGGATCCCCCATGACACAGTAGTGGGGTTGTTGGAGAAGTGCAGCCATGGGGGAATAACTCAACACCCACTTTGCTGGGGTGAAAAGATTTACACTTGAGCAAAGCAGGAGTGAGGCAGCCCAGTGCAAACTCTTCTCTCACTTAATTTAGGGCTTCATCTTCCCTGAGTGTTCTTTTTTGTCATGATGAGACCTGCAGACAGAGCAAATCCACACAGGATGGATGAGGGGCTCCAGGAGGACGATGGCACTCAAAGCACACACTGCCCCCCTGACACGGAGTCAGAGGCAACGCGGGAGAGACGGAGCAAAGAGCTATGAATTATTCCAAGAATATGTGCAAGGTGATTCACACTGTGCCCCCTAAAAGTAGAAGAAATATAGAAGAAAAAATGGAAAAGAAAAAATAAAAAAAAAAAAGGATTACTTGTTTCCACCAAAATCCTGAACCTCTTAATCACCAGAGAAGCTAATCCTCATCAGGGGAATTCTGGGGAAACTGGAAATATTTTCGCTTGGCTAAGATAAGGGCAGAGCTGTTTATTTCACACATCTCTGCAGTGGTACAGAGCCAGGAAATAGTTTTCAGTTATTTTCAACAAAACAAGACAAATGTACCAAATTGGCAAGAAAGTGACATTTTTCTGTGGAATTCTTTAATGTCCGAACCGATATCCACAGAAACAGCTCTTTCCCCGTTCGTCAGCAATCTTTGTTAATTATTTGAATACTTTTGGCCTTCTGCAAAGCAAACCAGTGCTGAAAATATGCAAGAACTCTGCCACAAAGCCATGACCATCCAAAGCAGCCCCCAGCGTGCCCTGGGCAGGTGTTTCAATGTCACTCCAGGGAATCCGGGGGTTCAGGGTTCTGCTCTGCAGGAGCCTGGTGAAGGTGCTTTCCCTGACCTGTCAGTGAATCCTGGAGCTGTGATTTGATCCAAAAACTGTAATCTTGTTCTTGGCTCTGACGAGCAAAGCGCTTTTTGCATTTCTCCGACTCGGAGCCGAAGCAGCAGCGCTCGCGCAGATGGAAGCGCCGGGAAGATCCCACCCGGAGCGTGGCAGGGCAGATTCCAGCTGGGGGAGCCCAAAAGGCCACCTGGAGCACAGCTGGCACTGGGCACTGCACTCACACAACCCCACTGAGGATTCCCACTCACAAACACTGAGGCTTCTCTTCCACTCCATTTTGGGAGCAGATTTAAGGCGGAACAGGGAACAGGGACGCAGACTGGGAAGGACAAAGCTCATCTCTTTTGAAGCAATAAAATACCAGGCATGGCCGTGATTCCCACCTGGATCACCACGGCCACTGGCCCTGCCTGTGCTGGAGATGCTGCACAAAACCAAACTCCACTGCTTTTGCTGCAGGTCTTTCTCCCATTCTGAATTTCCAGTGCCAATAGGAAAAAGCAACATTAACAGGTACAAAACACTCCCCCTTCTCCCATGCCCAAACACTCAACGTGTCACTGCCCAGAAGATTCCTGTCCTGGAGGGACTCACGTGGTTAACAACACACCTGTTATCCCAGCTCTCTGGCTCACCCTCTAACAGCCCTCTTGTTCATGAAAATGAGAAGACAAAGCTGCTCTGCATTATAAACCTGTTCTTTTAGAAGTTTCACATTCTCGTCTTAGAACTATCAATCCTTTCCACTAAAACTCTGTCAAATAAATACACACAAGTACCCTGGATAGCATCAATCCACAGAAAACTCAACTAAAAGGTGGAAAAATACAAAATAGCCACCTCGTACACATTTTCTGCTGATTTTTGTAACTCAAGTCGAGAATGAGACACCCCACCCAAACCAGAGATCTCCCTTCCCCTCAGCACGATGTGGGCCAGACCTTGAAGGCACAGAGAGCACTTTTCTCAAATTACCTTTTATTAGCGTGAGGGACTAATCAGCAGCTGGAAGGGAGGAATCACCACCCCCTCGTTACCGGATCCCTCCCTCCCTCCCTCCTCAGCGGCTTCCCCGGACTCCACTGGGGAGCTGAAGGAGCTTAAACCCGGGCTGCTCCCCTGAAGCATCCTCCATCCTCCCCAAAATCCCCCCTGGAGTCCGTGCACCAGCACTGGAGATGCTCTCCACCCCTGCATCACTGTTAGACCATTCCATTATTTTCGGATGCAGATCAAAATCACCTCAAGATTAGGAAATTCCAAGTTTCAGCTGGACGTGTGGAATATAACGGGCGGTTTCAAAAAGATTTATCAGTTGCTGGCAAATTTTTGACATTTGGCACCGAGCAAAGCACTTCAAAAATGTTTCTGTGCTTAAGAGTTGCTTTTTTTTTTTTTGCTCCGTAAAGCAGCATTTCCTTCTTACAAGAAAGTAGAAAAATGGAGACAAATAGGGATTGAAGGCATTTGGGCTGGATGGAAGAAGAATGGGCTGCAGCTGTGCCAGGAACGCGCTTCAGCCACGCCGTGCTCTGGGTTTCCTTCTGCTACTGCAGATAAATCTTGGTGTTCCCTTGCTCACCCAGAGCCAGCCCCACTCCCATCGCTCCCAGATCTCTGCTGCCTCCCAGGCCAGCTGCAGAGGGAATCCTTTGACAATCCGTGGGGATGGGAACGTGGCAGGGACACGGATGGTGACGGGAAGGTCCTTGCAGAGCCATCCCCGGCAGTGACGCTTTTATCCAGCATAAACCAGCCCCCAGATCAGCCCTGCGATAACAGCAGTAAAAGGTGTCTGCGGGCAGCACACAAACCTGTCAAGTCATGAAGAATTAAATGTATTTCCAGCCAAGAACAGAGCTGGAGAAGGACAGCCATCAAAACAAGGCTGATGTGATCAAAGAACCCCAGCATTTAATTCCCTCAGCCTCTTCTAATGCGCTCCTGTCTGGGCTCAGAGCGCCCTGGCTGCTCGAAAACACCAGACCGTGCAAGTTTTGTTTTACTTTTCAGAAATCCTAAGACCTGCTAGAGCTTAATGAAATCCCCAAGGGTTTATATTTGCTTAATCCCCTCTCTGCAGCAACCTGCCAGCATTTGGAGACAGCGGCTCCTTCCAAGGGCTCCAGGCAGGGCAGGGCCCAGGCAGGGCAGGGTCCAGGAAGGGAGCTGCAAGAGGTGCCCAGCACTCTGGGTAGTTTGCACTCTGCAGGTCTTAAAAAGAGGGATTCTGTAAATGCATAAATTCTAATTACATTTTCAGGCGGCACAAGTGCCTAAATGCAGGATCTGTTTGAGGGGAGGTGTGTGGATGCAGAAGAAGCCCAGCATACCTGAAGTATTATTATTATTACTAGTAGTATTATTATTGTTTTTATTATTATGATGAGGTTTAACTGCAGCTTTCATATAAAATTCCCTTTAATCTTTCAAACAGACCCAGTCCCAGCAGGTTCCCCGTAAGCCCTGAGTTTCTCCGGCAGATACAGCCAGAGCTGGAATGATCCTTGCCTCCACATTTTGTCAAAATAAGCTTTGTGGTTGGGCTCTGCAAACACTCCTGCAGCTCCCTAGAGCTTGTATTTATCAAAGCATTATGGAACTTCCTTCCTCCGTGACCGAAACACGCGATCCATAAATAAAACGAGGAGTGCTCCTCATCCCCCAGCTCACCACAGGCTCGGCATCACTGCTGGCTGGGGGTGAGGATTTTCCTCTCATGATTTTAGGGCTGTTTGGCCATCCTGAGTTCTGGGAGCTTTGGACAAACTCTGCAGTTCAAATCCGACCTGAGGGACTGATGCTGGCTTGGACTGGACATGGCACAGATGACTCGGGTGCAGCTGCTGTGTCCAGATCACTCCTATCACCCAGAAATGTAACTTTTCAGGTGATTTCTCAAAACAAAACAAGCCAGAATTCAGGAATGCTACCGAGCCACCTCGATCCTCAGCAGTGAGGGGCTGGTTTTTCTTGTGCTCATGTGTTTGTCGTGGTGAGACACCAAAGGACTCGTGCACCAACTGGAGCAGGCACAGAGCACTGTCCACTCCTCCTGGAGATGCCCCACAGACCCTTGAAACCAAGTATGGGTCGCCTCAAATCACCCCACAGGCTCCACCAATACTTGATTTCCAAGGTCACACGCAGTGGATGTCGAGGAGCTCCTGGAAAGCGTCTTAGTTTTATTCAAAGTGCCGTGTAAACATAAATAAATCCAATATGAATCTTCCTCCATGATTTCTGTCAAAACTCTGTTTCAAATAATCTGCTTGTGAAACACCTACGTTTGCTTTTTGTTTTCAAGGAAGAGCTAGGAACGGGAAAGAGAACATCACGCTGAACTTTCGCCCATATAGCACTTTTTTTCCCAGATAATCCGTGCTCATTTAACCCCATCCCACTCCTCCAGCCTCGCACCTGTGCAAGATTTGTTTCAAATATATTCTGAGTTCAAATCCCTCCCAAGGAAGGGGGACTCAGCATCATTCCCTCCCTGGGGCACGGTGCTGGTCTGTGCACCAACATCCTGTTCCTGTGAGCCGACAGGCTCCGTTTTGGAGGATTTACAGGTAAACCTGGCTTAATCTGGAGGTTCAGAGCCTCAGGACCCCGCCTGAAGGCAGTACCCATCCTGCAACGACCTGGCTGCTGTGCCCCGGCATTCACCAGCTCCCCCCGCGTGACTTCTGCAAGGAGAGGCTTGAAATGAAGTCCTGGTAGCCGTAGGTATTCCTGCTCTTTATGAGAATTCCCTAGTCGTTTGAAGGAAAGCAGAATCCAAGCACATCTGGTGTTTTATTTATGGAGGTTACACACTCCCGCATGAAAGCAGCCGTCCGCTTTTAACCTGGTAACAAACCCCCACTTCTCCCTCTCTGCCCTCGGGCTAAGAGCCATTAATATTCATGGCCATTGTCGGTGATTTTACAGCTCCAGTAAAAAAGGCCTGAAGGAAGCTGAAATGCCAGAGGCCCCAGTTTGGAAGCATCTGGCTTTCCCTTGAACAACTTCCCAGCTTTCCCAGAAAGTGACAGGCACCTCCCCAGCTCCAGAGCACACACCTCGGCCGGGGTCCGCGACTCAGGGCAGGGAACTCGACAGAAAAAGGAATGTCTGAGCATTATCCCGGTGACCCTGAAGGTGAGAGCTCTCCAGAGCACACAAAGCATCTCAACCATCTGCGTGCTCACAATTCCTGGGAAGGAGGACCAGGGCCCAAACTTCAGTGCCGATGTGCCAACCTCGGCCCCATCCCAGCAGGTTCCTCACCTTGGACACAGCGAGCAGATTAGATTCATTCCCGGTATCCAGGGAAAGCCACCTTGCTGCTGGGACTTTTCCTTTAGCAATCCTATGAAGGCAGATTTTTAATGAAATATTCTCTATAAATACAAGGAACATACCCCAAGATCATCTGGGAGACCAAAACCAAGTGTTAAACCCAAGATTACAAAAAAGTCATGGCTCCCGAGCTCACAGCACGCAGCTGGAGCCAGCGAAGTCTGGAGGCTGCCCTTCCAAATTCCAGATTAATTTCTTTAAAAGGATGGTCCTGAAGTAAATAAAACATGGGGAAATCTGTTTTTCCAACAGAATATGCACTTAGATCTGCAGTGTTAACTACACACACGTATAGGTAACTCATATCTGCAATGGGATTTTAAAAAAAAACCTCAATAATCTTTTAAAAAGCTTTTTTTCCCTGTGTTTGTTGTTTGGTTTGGTTGGTTGGTTTTGGTTGGTTTTTTTTTTTTTTTTTTGAGGGAAGTAACTTTTCATAAGACAAAAAACCAAACAAAAGTTTCTGCATTTTGTTTGACCAAAAAAAAAAAAAAAAGGTAACTACTAGAGCCCCTAAAAGTGGTTACAACTGGGATAAAACGGTTTTTCTCTCATTCCAAAGGGATAACTCTGCTGCTCTTGGATGGCAGACAGGCACTGCAAAGAGAGCAGCTGCAGGGACGGATCGGAGCGGAGCAGAGCGCAGCAGAGATGCTCTACCCCCTCCCTCTGGCCGAGAGGACGCCTCACAGACTCTGGCTGCTCCACGCTCTTGGAGAAGCTTTGGGTAATTATTCCCTAAAAATGAGGCTGCTGTAGGTGGTTTTCCTGAAACCAGCTGTATTGGGGAAAAGGCTGCGGTGTCCTGGGGATTTGACCCCTTACAAACTCATCAGTATTCCCCCAGGAACAAGCCCTCCTGATAACCTTGGGGAAATCAGAGAATCTGCCTAATGCAGCGCTAAAAGGCAAGGAGCGAAGCACAGGACTGGCAGGACGCTGCGGGTCCTGCGGGCACTTCTGCGTGGCTGAATTTGGGATGAAAGAGGAGCCTGTCCGTTGTTTCTCTGAAATTGTGCCAGGGGGATGAGCCGGAGCCGGGCTGCACAATCCCCCCAGTGTTGGGGCTCTGCTGAAGTTTGCCAGCACACAGGGATTACACACAAAATCCAGGCTCGGTGGGGCTTTGGTTTCTTTGTTGTTTTCCTTCTTCCTTTTTGTGTTGTTTCCCCTCTCTCCAGCTCAGCACACTCTGGGATTTGGCACCGGGGTATTTCAATCCCTGTCTCCCCATGGTACCTCCAGGAGATCTGCCAGCCGGGGTGGCAAAGCCAAGTTGCAAGACATGAAGGTGTAACCAGAGTTGTGAACAAGAGAAACTGTAAGGATATATTTTAGATTTTCCCATATCTCCAGATTTCCTCTCCAGATTCTCCTCCTTATTAATCTAATACTCTGTAAAGTCAACATCTTTCTATGGATTTTACCAAATGCTGAGACAAGCCCAGCCTGGCTCCTCCTGACCTACAATAACAGAGACATAATAAAACAGCCGTGACAGACAGCACCTCCAGGAAATCTCTTTTTTTGGGAATAAAAGGAGCCTGTGCCTGCTGGGAGCTGCGGGGTCTGCAGGGAGAAGATTATCTGTCACAGCTCTGCAGCTTCCTGCGGTGCTCAGATAACGCTGACTCTGTGCCACGGGCACTGCTTCCCACAGGCTTTTTCCTTCGCCCCTTATTTCTTCCTAACTTCCCATCCAAACTGATGTCATCTGTCATCTTTGGGTAGTCTTTCAAACACTGCTGATGTGTCTGGTGCTTTCTAGTTTTTTGTTTATCAGGGTCTTGAAGCTGGCAGGAGGGTGCAGCCAGGTGGGGGTCAGGCTCTGCTCGCAGGGAACAGGGACAGGACAAGAGGGAATGGCCTCAAGCTGTGCCAGGGGAGGCTCAGGGTGGACAGCAGCAGGAATTTCCCCATGGAAAGGGTGCTCAGGCCTTGGCAGGGCCTGCCCAGGGAGGTTTGGAGTCCCCATCCCTGGAGATGCCCAAGGAAGGGCTGGAGGTGGCACTCAGGGCTCTGGGCTGGGGACAAGGTGAAGATTGGGCACAGCTTGGACTGGATGATCCTGGGGGTCTTTTCCAACATTACTGATCCTGTGATTCTGTGATGTTTTCCTCATACATGACCAGGGCTGTACCTGCTGTGGCAGGAAGGGCAGCGTGAAGCACTTCTGGGATGATTTCTAAGACATGTGGATGTAGGAAAACACAACACCACACGTGGAGAGATCCCACATGCACAAGCACACTCACATACGTGCCCTGTCTGGATTCTGGGGAGTCCCAGGAGAGATGGAGAAGGGACCACAGGCTCACTTTATCACAGTGGCATCATTCCCACACATAGCAGCATGTGCAATCTGACACCCCCTCTTCAGTGCGAGCCAGCCTCCCCAGAGCGATTGCATTATCAGTCTTGGCTCCCGCTAAACTCCTCATAAATATAAATATGTCAGATGGCCAAATAAGGTTTAATCAATACCACAGTCAGGGCTTTCAATCCTCATGAACTTAAAAGTTGCATAAGAAAGTTGCCTGTAAGCTTTGCAGGTCTTTTGGAACTCGACTCCTTGACGTGGCGTGAAAAGTTGTGAAGGGTTTTATCTGCCCTTTAAGGTATTTATTTTTTAAAGAAGAGGAAAATTGAGCTCAAATATTCGAGTGGTTTGGTTCGGATAAACACATTTCTGCTCATCGCTTTCCCAGCTGCCTCTTCCAAGGCGAGGTAACCATCCTTCCAGGGGAAACTGCCACTGGGGAATCTTCCCAACCTAAAGGAGACTCAAAGTAACATCTGTCACCTCTTCCTCTGCATCCATCCCACTGGAATGTGCGTGCCAGGTCAGGGCGAGGTGCTGCTTCAGGCTGTGCAAATGTTCTGGGGGGAACATCCACAAGAGAGGCCAGTTTACACGGACCTGAGAGTATTCCCATACCTGTGCCAGGTGTCTTCCACACAGCTTCTGTTAAGGGCCGAGCCAAGTATGTCCATCAAATGTCCCCTCTCCACTCAGATCATACATTTTTCCCTATGGATGTCACATCTTTTGCTGTTTCCTCAGCTCCTTGCCCAATATGAGCCTCAGCCACTCACCAGAGACATCCTCCTCCTGCCCACTCCTACATCCCACCACTGGTTTCTACCTGCTGCCATGCCCATTTTGTTGAGAGTTTGGGCAAATTCCTGCTTGGCCCTCCCAAAGTTCCTCAGGAGCTGAAGTAACGGGACAGGTAATGACATCCAGACGAGCTGCTCCTCTCCCCAGGTCACCCTCAGGCTCCCAGAGCTGCTCCCATGGAGCCAGAGGCAGCAGCCTGGCTCGGCTTAGCGAGGGTAACCTGAGACACTCCACTCCTGCCATAAAACCCTGTGGACTATAAATATCTCCCCATAGTGCAGAGAATTCTTTTTTGACACATTATATAATGGATGCAATAAAAAATATACTGTGCCTGGCAGCCTTTCCAAGGCTTTCCAAGGCTTCTCTTCAGGAGCTCAGAGCGCCGGCTGGGCTTTGATGATTTTTTTCCACCGTATGGCCAAAACTGTATTTAATGGGAAGACGGGAAGATGACTCTCCTGGGAAAGAACCTGTATTCCTCTTCTAGAGAAGGTGAAGAGACTTCCTTCAAAGTTTCCAACCCTTTGAAGCGACTTCAGCTCTGTGAGATCACAGAGGCTTTGCCAAAGCTGAGCATAGGGAGGTTTGAGTGTCTCCAGCAGGTTTGTCCCATTTTTAGCTGTTCCTCACAGCAAAATCTGTGCCAGGGGGAAGCTCTGTGCTCACCAGGGAGCTGGTGACCTTCAGTGCTGTGTCCCCATGGCAGGTGGCTTCTGAATGGACATCAGTGACCAAGACTTGCTGCCAGTATAGCAGTGAGAAAAGCACGGAGCTTCCTTCTCACCACTTACGAAGCCAGAGAGATTCACACAGAATTAAGGGGGAAAATTTAGCAAGATCTAGTTGGAGGGTTCAGAAGAAACGCTGTAGCACCAGGCTGAGCTGTCAAGGGTTCAGACAGGGACTGGGGGAGTGGATGGCTCTGAGCACCACACAGCCCCAGGCAGCAGGTCTGGGCTCCAGGCACATCCCAGCCCGGCTGTGCTGCTTCCCACAGCCAAGGCCCATAACCTGCCATTCCCATTTCTCCAGCTAAACATCAAAAGTCTCTCCCACCTCAGGAGTCCCTCTAGCTGTGATTCCTAACACAAGGAGCCTGCCAGTGCCCATCTCTGCACCTCACTGGGGACACCAGGCTTGACACCATTTTCCAGGAGCAGCAATGACAAAGGATAAAGCTCTGCTACCAGAGTGCGAAATGAGAGCTACAGTCAGTGTGACATCCAGATGTTCCAGCTATCAGGTTTAACCTCACTCATCTCAATAGGAAGCTCCAAAAGCCACACTCTTTATTCCAAAAGGAATCTTAAACCAGTGCCTTTCAAAGTGCTGGAGCTTTGCTGCTCCTTCCAGCCAGCTCCCAGATTTTGGCCGGAACAGAGCCAGAAGCTGAAATGCCACGAAGAAGACGATGACCTCATGCAGAAGGGCTGTAAGGAGGGGTCAGCTCTGCCCCTCTGCGTGTGCCCAGTCTTTCGAGGCACTTGGCAGCGTTTGGGGTGTCTGTGACACCCAGGCAATGCCCACCTCTCCCTTGAGGCCGCTCGCTCGGCTGCCAGCACACAACGGACAGCCCGTGTCTTACACTGAAAAACTGCCACATCCCTGGGAAAAAAGAGTCTTCTCCAAGTCTCTTTGTCTCCATATAATTAAGCTCAATACAACAAAGCATCCAAGTGGGGGGGAGCGTTTTGGAAGGTTCTCAAGAGGCCTGGTCGCATTTAGAGCACCAGGAAGGTCTGTGTAAAACTATTGATCACCAATCTTGTTATTATATAACCCCACAAATATTGCCCCTCGTGTTCCCAGATGCATAGTTGGTGTCAAGAGTAAGAACCTTGCAAAATAAATGGAAAAAGTTACACTAGCAAATGGCTTGTTTATGCCATAATTGGTATTAGGCAATTAATGGTGGGATGAAACATCACAGTGCTGCTGAAAACAAAAAGCAATGCTGGGTAAAGAGCATTTAATGAGCACGTTTTATGTCGTCCTCAGCAAGTTTACTGCCAAGCCACAAAAGACATTTATACACACTCCCTTTTGTCTCTAATGAAAGGGTCAGGGCTATTTGCTTCTGGGGAGATTCATGAGTCTTTAAAAAAAAAAAAAAAAAAGCATAAATGTAATGTTTTAAACTGGAAATTCACCCCCTCGAAGGAGCAGTTGTTTAAGGTGGGAGAGGTTTGCTGGGCAGGGTCAGTCCCAGCACAACCAGGTGCAGATCAAACACCTCCCCACAGAAGGATGGGGCTCAGTGACAGCCAGCCACAGGGACCTATTGTACAGCTCCAACAGCCAGAAACGCCAAATATCTGACATTCCAAAATCTCCACTATTAATGAGGTGAGATCCTGAGCAACTGGGGGAAAAGGAGACTGAAATAATGTCTTCTTTTGCCAGGAGTCACTATTCTGCTGTGCAATCCAGGGCAGGTTCCCAGCCTGTATGGAGGGGGATAATGCCGAAATCATTTTAAACCAGAAAAATTACCTGGTCTGCTGCGTCCCAAAACTCATTTTCTACATCTGTTTCTCCCACTCATTTCAAGCACCGTCACTCCCCGCTGAGTATTGGGAATGGTCAAAGCCAATCCTGCACTTCCAACCACAGAATGTGCCAGGATGGTGGCATGGAAGGGACAGGTACCTCCAAACACTTTCCTTAGAAGAGATCCAGGTCCTTTTTCCTCTCTTCTCCTGCACCTCTGCCCCAGGAGCCCATGGAATACTCTCACCTTCCTCCTTCTCAGCCAGACACAGCCCCGAGGCAGGGCCAGCACAGAGCCAGGTGGGAAGAGCCACAGGAAGTGCTCAGGAAAGGGAATTGCTGTCCTTGTTTTCCTTATAATGAACCTTTCTTCTAGGTTTGGAAAAAAAAAAACCAAGAAAGACCTTTCAAGCCATTTCAAGGAGGGAACTTGCTGAAGTGTTCTGTCTGGGAGATACAGGCAGGAAGGAATGAGCTTCCAAGGGCCTGGAAAACAGCGCATTCACAGAACTCAACAAGTGCCCTACAGCGAGGTATCAAACACACGGAACGTCACAGAAACCTCAGATTCCTGCTGATGAAAAGCCTGGGTAAAGTGTGAAAACATTTTCCTAATCAATTTAGCCCTAACTGTACCATGAGCGCTCTGTATTCCTATTTTATAACCATTTCTTCAGTTTAAAAACACACATTTTTTAGGAGCATATCCTGTTGCACCAGAAACCACAAAGTGAAAAGCCACGTCTTCTTCTCACATAAGTACAAAACCATCTCCAGCATTCTTCCAGTTAAATCCTTGGAGTTTTCTGGGGATTCGTTTTGCAAGTTACATGCAAAATGTAATTTTCTGGGCAAATCCTAATGGAGCTCCTGAAAAAATACAAATCAACACCCAATGCCTGACTTTGCCACACGTGACTGGTTTGGGCTGCACAGCTCCGCGACTTACCAGCTAAAGAGCAGCTTGAGACGGCAGGAAATAGTGGGAATTCAAGCTTCTCCTGCTGAAAACAGCAGAGGAAGCGGTGGACAATTTGCAGCTGGTAAGGAGAGGTATCCTCTAATGACACACATCTGGCAGCCATCGCCTCCGCATCGGCGGGGCTGAAATCCAACACCCCTCACCCAACACAGCGGCACGCCAAGGAAAGGCACAGTATCCCCGGATCCTCTCTAACTGCTCAGAACCCTCCTGCCCCTTTCTCCACTCAGCCCAGCGAGGGCAGCCCAGCCCCCGCCGGCCGCTGCCTTTCTCTCACCAGGCTCGGTTAGTTTGGCCCTTTGATCTCTGACAGTCAGGTCAGGACCATGAATCACAGAACTGACTCCCATTATCCGTGATTCGAAACAGCTCCTGGTGAGCAGAGCTGGGTTGGACCTCTGGGAATGGTCTAGCCAGTCTTTAAGCAAGCCACATCAAACTCTAAAGGAAAAGAATCCCTATTTTAACCAGCAAACACAGGTTATTCTACTTGTTGTTGCATTAGCAGAGCCCATCTGCAGCAGGGTCCCACCTCAAACCAAGGTTGTGGCTCTGCCACCAACAAGACCTCGTGGAGGTGCCATGATTGAAGGCAGACGTCCTCAGTGGGGCAAAAACCACCAAAAACTTCTTCCACCACCAACCTACTGGTGGCCACTCATGGGGCTGGACCAGCCCCACACAGCCCCGTGCAAGACAAAACCCAACGGCGATGGCAGTGCCGGGAAAGCCGCAGCGTGCCTGGCTTTCCAGCCAACATTCCAGGAAAAATGGAAAGTCAACCACAAAGGAATGACTTTGGAGAGCAGCTCAGGGCCAGCAGCCCCAGCGCCCAGCCCGTGAGCCTGCCTGACGCCTGCCGTGGAGAAGGAACTTGCTTGTCCTCTTGGCATCCCGTGCCGGGCCTGCTGCTCCAGCGTGGAGTGGAGGGTTTCCAGATCCATGGGTTTATTGGCTTGGAGAGGCGGGAAGACAGGCAATCAACATCCATTAACATACCACAAACTAGAAACACCTGTTGGCCTCCAAAACTGGGTTTTGGCTGGTTTACAGAGAGCGAGGGTCTAACAGGTGCCCCTGTGGCCAGCGGGAATGTGGAGGGGCTGCAAAGGCCCCACAAACACTGAATTGTGCAAGGGAAAAGCGGCTGCACCGTTACACACAGCACATGTGTCACTGTCTGCGAGCCGAGCCACGGGAAACGGCAGCCCCATAAAATTAAGTGTGTCTGGGAGGAAACCAGCCACGCTGGGACTGGGGAATCTCAGCCCAGAATGGTGAGGGTCCCCTGGACTCTTCTTGCAGCCTCCAGATTCCTCTGCTGAGGAATGTGCAGGGAGAACCAGTCCCAGGGCCACGACAACACAGCTCCGGCGTGGCTTTGATGGTTCATGTGGGTCCCTTCCAACCCAGGGTACTCTGTAGTTCTATAATTCCATGATGAAGAAGCTGCAGAGGAACAAATTCCCTGAGCTGGTGCTTTGATCCTGGTGCCACTGATGCAGGAGGATTCCCATTTTCCAGGGTAATATTTTCCATTTGAACTTTGTAAAACAGGAAAAAGTGACCATAAAAAGCTCCTTCACTGGCTGGTGCCACCTGGATTTCTCTGTGGGGGTTGTTAGTGGGAGATTTCCTCCTCCACTATGAAACAACTCAGTTTGGGTCCAGGCTGCTCAGAACATCAAGCTCCAGCCCAAGAGAAAAACTCCATTGCACAACAGGAACTCGCATGCACCGAAAGTTGGATCAAGGATATATGAAAAGTGTCCTCCCTTCCTCATATAACTCACATGGATTAAACCCCTGGGGAGGGAATTCTCCGAGCATCTTCCCAAAAAAAAAAAGGTATTTGTAATGACTGGAACCTCAACATGTGATTGTTTCTGAATTATTAAACCAATTACACTGTTGCACTGAGCCCATGCAGCATGGGAGAGGAAACAGAAACACAACACACACGGAAAAAACGAGAGGAAAACCAGTTGCTGAGGTGGGGATAAGGCACTTCAGAGGCTGCTTGAAGATGTTATCACCTGCCAGAGAACACGGCTTTAAAACGATGCCTCAGAGAAGGCAGCACTTAATGAATTTAAAAAAATGTTTTCTCCAACCTTTCCAAACCGAGAAAAGGAAAGCATAACATACCAACGATTTATTGCAGAGTGGGCTGTGTGTTTGAGCGTAAATTAATTCTACAAATTCCAGGCAGCTTTGCAGCAATGCTTCTCATTCCTGCTCTGGCCCTCACTCCTCATCTCGCTCACCAACCCTCCTATTTTGGCTGGAACCTGGCCCTTGTGCCCATGGCTAGCGTGGCTCCCACACCACTGATTTGCAGCAGATCCTTTGAAAAGAAGGGAAGATTCGGTGAATGATTTGACTTGATGATCTTAAAGGTATTTTCCAACCTAAAGGATTCGATGGTTCTGTCACAGTCAGGGAGTTAAGCTGTGGCCTGTCATTTCTCTTTTGTGAATTCACTGAAGACCCGAGGATCTCGGTGTCTCGCTCACAATCATGTTCTCTCTCATTGCAAGAAACCAGTAATGGGTGAGGAATTGTGAGCTTGGAATGGTCCTTGGCTACCTGACCAGGGGGATGGGCTCAATCCTCTCCAGAAATGATCCAAGAACTCAGCTTTAATCCAGTCTACTTGGCATTCATGTAACAAATCCTTCTTATTACCAATTACACGATGGGATCCCAGTGGTCCAGTTACACTGGAGCATTTCACATTGCCTGGAAAATAATCCATTCTCCTCCATAAATGTCCCTTGACTCACCTCTGAGCTCACAAGCCTGGCTTCCCACGGGTGGTTTACGGGAAGAAAACACCTCGGGCAGACCTCGCCGCTCTCAGAACCATAAACCCTGAGCAGCCCTCGCTCCGCTCTGCGAGTGGCTGAGGCTTTGCAGCCACGGCCCCTGTTTAATTGGTCACAGCTGGCTGGGAAGCCCCAAGGAAATCCTTGCAGGGAGATTAGAGCGGGGGCTGCGGCTCCGCCACGGGACCAGCGCTGCCACGGCAGAGGAGGGATCACGGGAGGTGCCGGGGAGCTTCAGCTCTCACGGAAGGGGACGCAGTGCTCTGGAGATGCCATCCAGCACTTCACATGACTTGGCCCAAGGTACCCATCATTCAAAACAAAGCAGGGGTTTTGTCTTCTTCAGGTGGCACAAGGAGTCATTTCCTTCCCAGTTTTCTTACCCTTGACAGACCCTAACACAAGGAGCAGTAAAGTTTCAAATCAGTGAAAAGATTCCGCTCTGATTTATCTGCCAAAACCTAAGCACAGGGTTACAACTCATCCAAAGGACTTGAGCCGTATCTTTTCTTCCACCCAATATGATAATCTCTTTTAAATGATCATGAAATCCTTATTTCTTGAGCTCAGCCCAAGGAAAGCTTGAAAAGACCTAAGCCAGCCGTATTTCAAATCCACTGAAGCCCATCAGATTTCAGTTCTGTTTCACCCACTATCGCGTTCCTTTAAACGAATGGCCGGCAATTCTTTTGCCTCTGCACGTGCTCCATCACTCACCGATGGAGCTGGCCAGAGCTGGACAGCTTCATACACATCCAAAGGCTCCTTGCCGTACTCCAGTTCACCTCTGAAAACTCCAATCGTATGAACTACTCAGTTATTCACAGAGTTACTGCCCTGTGTTACGTGGAGGCCAGAGGCGGTGGTGGGTGCCATGAATGGCGCTGTGATTGACCAACAAGTGGGTGATGGACATTGGACCTGGGGTCACCCCACGGGTACAAGTCCCAGGACATTTCTTTTGCAGGTACAACAACAGACGTTCCCCCCAGCTCCAACACATTTTCTCTTTTCTTCCAAACTCCCTTTACAAAAGATGGTTTTTAGCTGAATACGCCCCTGCATCGCCTTGGCTTGTTTCCTCTCACAGATTTCTTCAAAGAGCTCAGCTCTACCTGTTTGCCAGCTCTTAAATACCGCGCTTGGCTGATGGACAAGCCGATAGCACAGGACGCAGCCGAGCTCTGCACAAGCCGCCCTTGTTCCACTGCCTTCCTGAGCCAAAATACAAGAAAATCCCAGCAGGAATCTCCTCTGGCCTCAGGCTGCTCTCCCCTGCCGGCAGAAGGCTAACCTTGTGAATCAGGAGACTGCTTATAAATAAAAGTATTCGGACTTCTTGGCTGCTGGAGAAGTGCTCTGCTTAATTTAGCCCTGGTATTATTAACTGTGGATTCTCTCCAATGAACTGACAGCTGAAGAACAATTGCAGCCATTTAATTCCACAAAACAGATTTTAAATTGGCCTCATGAACTGCAAGCCCAGGAAGCATCGATCACAGTATCTTGCTACCGTCATTCTGAAGTCTGCACCGGGCTCTCCTTGGACTGGGGAAGTCACCTGAGCCTGAACCGGCGCTGTCACGCGAGTCTCTCCATCTTGGAAAGAGCATCTGGCTCCTGAATCCAAGAAAATACTGCCTGTGCTTTCCTTTGCTTCCAAAGACTAAACCCTTCCTGTTTTGACTTCGAGTGTTTCACAGTCCCATGTTTCTCTGGTCTCCAGCAAACCCCTCTCTCCCAGCCCTAACACACCCAAAGGCTTCCAACTGAACAGCTCGGAGCGATTAGCAGGAGAAATCAGGTCCTTCGTCAATCAAACACCACCGAGGGCACGTCAAAGGCTGGGTAAATGAGGGCAGTGCTATAAAAGAAAGAGACAATAATGGTCTCCTGAAGCGGCGGGGCACAAAGCCATCTGAGCTGGCCTCCAGGCACCGACACTAATCACGGCCCTGCTCGCCACAGCTGACCTCTCCTTTGTGCCGAGCCAAAGGAGGCTTGGGCTGGCCCATGCTTCAAAACACAGCCGGGCTAATTAGGAACAGTCCCGGCCCCCCCGGTGAGGCGCAGTTCCCACATCAGAGCCCCGAGAGCCTGAGTGTTGCTGAGACGATCCACTCTGCTGGGAGGTTCCAGTAAGCGAAGGGTGAAGCCGAGCAGCTGATTTACAGCAGGAGATGCAATTACACCCACCTCCACAGCCCTGGGCACAGCCACCTCCCACACAGGTCCCGCTCTGCTGCACTCGCTGGGGTCCGATGGGTTCACCAGCAGCAGACCCCAGAGCGCTGGGTGGTCCAAGGATTCCCAGGAAGGCTGGGCAGGCTTGGAGCAGAGCCCAGGCTCTCCAACATCCATCCCCTCCTTCCAGCAACGAGCCTGCACTGAAAGGTCATTTACATCAAGCCCCCAAAAGGGAGCTCTAAATGGAGCTTCACCCCAAACTCTGAATATTCCATTTACAACCCTTTCATCTACCAAGGGTGGAAGATACCAAAAAGGAGTTCAGGACAACCCGGCTGCTTCCTCAGCTCAAAAGCAATCAGTGGTCACTGTGATTATGTCCAGCTCAACCTCTGCCGCAGTTTGCTGCAAAGCAAAGCCCACCTGATGGCAGGAAAAAAACCCAATTTCTACACTGACAGCGTGTGACAGGATCAAAAACCACCAAGAGGCAACAGAAAAGGCGTTGAAACCCGGACGGGCCCACGCGATGCTCTGCAGAGCTTCCTGCAAGAGCTCACACAGCCCCACCGAGGGCTCTGCCTTCACCACAAGGGGATCTAACCCAGAGAGTGAGCGAATGTCCTCGCTGTCAGCACTCAGGAGAGCAGGAAGGACAGCACCTCACCCTGGAAGGCGAGCACTGGGGAACCGCTGGCTGCCCCGCCAGGGTAAACACCCGTCTGCTGCTGCTTGGGGCTGGCCAGCAAAAATATCCCGTGCTGAAAGCTCTGATAGGAGTCTGGCCAGGACAGGGAGCGTCCTGCCTCTAAAGCAAACACGTCTGTATTTCTTTCCAAGCAAGAAAAAACGGTTCCATTCGGATCAGACCCGGATTTCTTGAAGACAAGTGACACATGGAGTATCACAGCTTCGCTCACACTGGTTATTTTCATGTCCTTTTCACCAAACAGCCTCGTCCTGCCCACTTCCAGAGCCACTCCAGCCCAGTGCTCCACAGCTCCATCCTTTCTCAAGGAGGTACCATCACCTCAAACACCAGGATGGTTCCTCTGACAGGTGACAGATGAGGAAAGAATGAGTCACTGACGAGGCATCCTTCCCCAAAGCAGCCTCTCATCCTATTAGGAAAATCCAGCACAAATGTTGACTGATGAGCAAAGCCAACCCCCCAGAGCACTTCTAACAGTGAAAGAGAAGATGAGAATCCAGACAACTAGGTTTCCACAAGAAATCTGGCCAGAAAAAGTATTTGCCAAAAAGAACCATTGACAGGAGTCAGTAAGAAATGAAGGGAAGGATGATCTTGTGACTGGGGCCTTCCTGTATCCTCCATCATCACATTCTCTGTGGCAAGGACTGCGGGTTTTGAAAAATGCTACAAATAACAAAAGGCATCAAGCAACAGACAAAAGAAAAAATTTTTTGCAAGCTAGGGCTAATACAGCTGTTTCACTGGTCTTGTGGAATTTTTCAGGGGCAACGTCTCTTTAAAAGCAGGATGGAAACAAAAGTTAAAATGAAACTGGAAAGTCAGAAAACTTTCCTGAAGGTGCTTGCAAAATGAACACTGTCCCCAGTCCCCTGGGTCTGTATCTGTCCTTCACCTGCAGGTAATGAAAATGCTCAGACCTTTACAAATGATGGGCTTGGGAAACAGCAAAATGTTGTCTGGCAGAAGGGGATGGCAGGGAATGGGATGATGGGGAATCATCTCTGCCCTGGGTGTGAAATATAATTCACCTGAGAATGAAAAGAATTTGAGGTTGCAAATGCAGAGGAATGCTCCTGGTTCAGCTGGGCTTTGCTCTGCCAGGAGGCAATAGGACAATTAATGCTTTACAAACTGAGGACAAGCAGCACAAGGAATGATTTATCCCCTCCACATTCTTCCCTGTTCCTTGTAATTAGTTCACTCCAGAATACCAGAGTTTGGACTGGTTTCTTCCTTTAACTTCAGGTAGCTTAGCCATAATTTGTGTCCTTGTGTATCCTCAGCCATCCCTTTTTCACAGCCCATTTCCTCCCCTCTGCCAAAATGTGGACAGTGGGACCTGACAACAGATATTCAGGATCTCAGACATTTATTTAAAACCTGGCAGGCGTGTTGGACCCAAAGCCCCAGCTTCAGGTCCCTTGTGCAAGGCAGGTAATGTCAGTGCCACTCCAGTATTTTCCTCTCCTCCAAATCAAGCCAATCATTTCCCTTTTAATAAAATATTGGGGGGTCTCCAAAATGTGTGGTTTATTTTCAAAGCTGCAGCCAATTATAACTGTGGGAATTGCTAAACATTTCCAAATGTGAAAATGCTTTTCACCTCTCGGGTTCTGCACAGGGAAACACCCAACACTGACTCCACCAGCTTGGACAAGAGAGGACGTGTGTGTTGCCTGCACTGATTGATTCACACCTCACCTTTCTGCCCTTGGTTCTGATTACTCAGGGTTAGGGGAGTCCCAGGTTTTGATAAAATGCTCCTCTCCAGCCCTTCCAGGTCAGCTCCCCTACCTCCACACATCTCTTGTTCCAAAAGACGACAGAACCGTGGGTCTCAGAAGGAACAGACTCAAGGAACTCATGGATGGTAAAGAAAAGAAGTCTCACTCTTTAATTTGCTGCTATAAATCAGCATCATCTGAAGATGATGTGAGCAGTCAGCACTGCCCTGGACCTTGCAGACCCAGCAGTGAGAGGGAGGAGAGAGACAACCGTGTGTCCCTGCAGCCCAAGGAACATGTTCTCAGCCCAGGGAACATCCCAGCTTTTAGGGGTTTTTTGCTGTGGACTACCACGTCCCCAAACCAGAACATCTGTGAGCCACCAAACATAGGAAACTCAATAACCTTCAAGAGGGAGTTTGAATATCACACAAAGGTTAATTAAATAAAGCTTAGCAGCCCCAAAATGCAGCCTGGCCAAAGATACGAGGACGTTCCTTTCCAAGGTGGCACTCATTGCCACGCTGCCCTGGGCCCAGCTCGCCCCACAGGCCGTGACCCCAGGGTTCCTTTGTTTGACCCAAATTTAATCAGCTTCCTTCTCTGATTCCAGCAAATCCCACTGCGGATGGCAGCCAGGAATAAAGGCTATTGTACAGCATGGAGCTGTGCTTCACAGCAAGTCACGATAAGTGTTTCCTTTCCAAACATCCAAGTTCCCCAAACACCACGAAAGCCGAGAGGAGATTGTTGGAGCTTTGCAGATAAAACAACAGCGACGATAAAACATAAATAAATCAGGGCATCCCTCACTCCAAAGCCTCTCCTCTTCCAGCTTGGAGTTATAGGAGGAATTTGGCAGGGCTGCTTACCATGCTGGCAGTGAGGGCCCTGGAAGCCAGAGGAGCAGTGACAGAGCTGCGAGGATCCCTCTCGGCAGCTCCCACCGTTGAGACAAATGCCGTAACCACAGGCAAGGGGGAAGAAGAGGATGATTCCCACACTCACCACTGGTGACATGCCCACAGCCCCAGAGAACACTTGAGTAGTGATAAAAAACCACCATCAAATCGTTTGGGAAAGTTGATTTTTTTTCTGCTTGACCGTGCGGTGCTCAATGCACAAAGTCTCAACATTTAGGACAGGAAGGAAATTACCTCGGGGGATGTCTAAGGGCTTTCCTTGGGAACTCACAGGAGACATCAGGGCTGTGGTGAGATGATGCTTTTCCAGCCAACAAGTAGGTAAAACAGTCAGAAAACGACTCATGCAAGATCTCGAGGCAACAAATACAAGTCACTCGTGTTGAAATTGGAGGGATCTTTCTGGAACAATCTGCTGGGACCTGCTCCCACCTCTGCACCGGGCTTTGCCGGGAGCTGGCTACCCCAACGTGCGTCACCTTCGGGCGGCCCAGAGGATGAAATGGAGCTAAACTGTAAGTAAGCCTCAGCAGCCACGTTTCTCTGTTCTCACCCAGCGGAGTGTAAAATGGACACAGAGACACAGAATGCTCAATTAGGCTTCTGAAATCCACCTTTCCAAATCGTCCCCATAAACCCACAAACAAGGTTATGGTTTTTCCAGGGAAGTGTGTACTTCTCATAACTCATGAAATGCAGTTCATGGTTTATATTTGCCCCTGGGAAATGCTGATCTCAAAAGCAGAAACGTTGTGAGCAGGGGCACTGTCACGTGTGTGGTGCTTTGTCGGGGGGTAAGGACGCAGAACAAGCATCCATCTTCCTCTCTGAATCTGTTTAAAGATTTGGACAATGAAATTTTCCCTCTGTTCACTGATCTGGACAGAGCTGCAGTGACGGCCAGCTCCTCTCCTCCTCATTCTTTTTCTCTCACCTCCTCTTTTCCTTCCACTTTTCGTTGAACAAACTGCTACAAACTCCAAGAGCAATGGGAATACATCTCACAAAAACCTGGCAAACCTGGAACAAAGAGCATCAACTGATGACACAGAGCAAGATACACCTGGTCCAGCAGCTCCCACTCTTCCACCCCAACCCTCTGCTGAGCCCAGGCTGGACTGTGGAGAGCCATGGGCTAAGAGAAGCCGTGGGGACCAATCTATTCCAGCTGATGCATCCCAGGAAGGAACACACTGCAGCCACCAATGGTGTCACAGGGCCTTCAGGTCAGTTACCAACTAAACATACAAAGCTGTGATTAAATTACAACCCCTCGTACAATCTGGGACCACCTGGCAACAATTACAGCAGCACTCGCTGAACTGAGGGTCCCCATCGCACATGGGCTGTGCTGGCTGCAGCTTCTCCTTCCTATTTGCAAGTTGGGAGCCCCCCTGGCTTCTCTTCCCATTCCAGCTAAAGCTGTAACTAATTAGTGACAGAAAAAGCAGGTCTGTGATTAACACATTTCATTTTGTGTCATTATAACTGGCACCCCGCGCAGGCTTCCAAAATGGCTCCAAAATTCTTGGCACAGAACACCCCACGCCGGCTCCAAAACACTAATTGTGCACTCAGAGAAAAAGGGATCACAGATGGAAACAGTGCAAGGCAGGGGTTGCACTTTTGGGGCAGGACAGCTTGTGCACACCAGGAGATAAATCTGCAAAGTTACCAATTGTCAAAGACAACTCAAAAGTCTGAGGCAGCCACACGAAATCCAAGCTGGGAAAGGGCAGGGATTACCTTTCCAAAAGGAACCCAAAGCTGGTGGGTGTCAACTTGTCACGCCTGAAAAATCAGTTCTAACCTGCAGTAGATGGAAATCTAATAACCACGCTACTGAGTTCCCACTATTGAATCCCCCAGACATCAAATATTGGCTCTGTTTTTTCTTACAGGAACACAATTGACTTCCTGATTTCTCCTCTGTGCTAAATCCTGCTCCTGGCTCACACAACACCTTCTGCCAAAGCTGGTGCTGACTGGGGAGGTTTTGTGATTAGGGAGGTTTGCTGAAGGTTTAGGTGAATGTGCCATTCTCCAAATATTCACATTTGCCACCAAAACACACCCTCTTGCCAGACAGAGCTATGTACCTGCTTAAAGGACCTTTCTTCTATCAATTCTTTTACCACACAGGGACATCCTGGGTTAGGCCAAACACCACCAACTTTGCACCTTCCATGCACTGGAGCCGAAATCCTCGAGCCTCAGTGTTGGCTCTTTTAAGGACCTGATGATTTTTCAAACCCCCTCCCTGCAGAAGAGAGGATTATTTATAACACAAAGGTAGCATTGAAGCCCTAACACTCGTCTCCCTGAACTAATGAGCCCGTGATGAAATGCTGCTTCACAAAGCCAGTTATCTTCTCATCTAACGCTTTAGTCGCTTTCCATGGCCACGTATCCCTGGGGACTGCAGTGATCCCATGTCAATCCCGTGCTGGCGGAGCACTGGAACTTGGGAAGCTCTTTGCCAAGCACCCTGCTCAGCTGAGCCCTGATGTCTGTGGATTGCAAATACTTCCCTGCACAGCGAGGCAGGAACAACTTCCCATCTCCAGGTGTGTGCCAAGGTGTTCCAGGGCTGCAGCCTCCAGGTTTTCCCAGCTCTGGTCATGCAAGAGGGGCTGTCTTTTCTTTTAGTCCTTTCCTGCAGGCCTCAGCACCGTAAGGCAGAATGGGCTGCCCAGCCAAATTACAAAGTGGCTTGGTTTTTCCTGAATCTTTCACCTTAAACACCTAGAAACCACATTTTCATGAGGGTCCCAGCAGAGCCAAGCCTGGCTCCAGGGTGCCCAACTCACCGGCAGCACTTGGCTCTCCGAGCAGCTCAGCGAGACCCAAAGCACAACAATGGAAAATATTAGAAGCAATTTCAGCGACACAAATCAGGGGTTAGAAGACAGGGGTGTTATTCTTGGCAGTGCCCCAGATTTCCTGAATGAGCTGGACAATTCCCTGCTCTGTGCTGCAGGCTGGCACATACCGAGTGGAAATCATAATAACCTACTTCCCAGCCCGGGGGAGGGTGGGGGCTGCGGGGCTCCCCCTCCGTGCCCTCCAGGCCTCCTGCCAACGAGCTCCTAATTCAGGGCGACAGAGTTTAATGCGATGAAATTTGGGAAAAGGGTAATGACACTGTTCGGGGAAACGGGAGAGAAAGAATAAATTATGGGAAGCATCACCGCCTTGTGCTCAGGCAGTGTCCTTTGTGAGGGTTCAGCGAGGCAGGATCCTCGGGAAGTCGGAGACATGAGACTGATTTAAGACAACGAGCAATGAAGAAAAGAAACGTTTGGGCTCCCTGAGGTACAGCCCAGCCACCCCCTGCCTGGGCAGAGATGGGCTCCCAGGGGAGCCCATGATGGACCTTTAGCCAGCAGGCAAGAGGTTCAGGAGTTCAGTCACAGCCTTTCAGCTGACTAAACAATGAGCCTCCAGCAGCCAGGAGGCGATGGACAAAGCAAAGCCGCCTCTCAGGGAAGTTAAACTGTCAGCCGGACGCATTTCCTGCCGAGCCTTCCAACCTGTGCCACAAACCTGAGCTGCCTGCCCTATGATGGTGCACGTGGTCGGGCTCTGGGGCTGTGCTGGGCTCCAAGGTTATGCCAGGCTCCAGGACTGTGCCAGCCTCTGGGGCTGTGCCAGGCTCCAGGGTTGTTATAGGGTGCAGGGTTGTGCCAGGCTCCAGGTCTATGTTGAGCTCCAGGGGTGTGCCAGGTTTCCAGGGCCATGCCAGGTTCCAGGGCTGTGCCAGGCTCCAGGGTTCTGCTGGCCTCCAGGGCTGTGCCAGCTCTGGGGTTGTGGCAGGCTCCATGGCTATGCCAGGCTCCAGGGCTGTGCCAGGCCCCAGGACCATGCTGGGTTCCAGGGCTGTGTCAGGCTCCATGGCCATGCCAGGCTCCAGGACTGTGCCAGCCCCCAGGACCATGCTGGGTTC
>NW_024581114.1:472601-485499 GCF_017639235.1 Corvus kubaryi | reverse complement strand
AGCCCCCAGGACCATGCTGGGTTCCAGGGCTGTGTCAGGCTCCATGGTTATGCCAGGCTCCCGGGCTGTGCCAACAGAGCAAGCACAGCAGGTCCCCCTGTGCGTTCCTTCCCTTCTCACCAGGTGGAAACTCGGCAGAGTTGGCAGAAAGAAACCCAGTTCGGTGTGGGGTAACTCCCCCTGGAGCCTTTCACGGGCCGTTTGTGACTAACAGAAGTTTTTCTTTTAATGAGGCAATTACAATTCAGCTGCTTTCTGCTCAGCACTGGGGATGCTCCCATGGGTTTTCATCATGTCTCAGACCCCGATGCTTCCTCAAACGAGCATTAATCTCCTTCTTACCTAGGGCCAGGCTTTACCTCCACCTGAGCTGAAAATCAGAAGACAGCAGGATCTCACCTGGATAAAAACTTGAGTTAAAGACGGCTTAGACCAGCTTCAGACCAACAGCTCAGGCTGAGCTTCTCCAGGCCACATTGCAACAGTGACAGTGTCACCTGCACTAAATCTAGTAAAGGTCTCCTCTTCAGCCTCTTCACAGCTCTCCTTGGTGCCTTTCTGCCTCACCATGTCCTTTCTGAAGGTGCCAGCAGTTGGTCCAAGAGCACAGACAGGCTGTGGGTGGCTGAGCTGCAGCTCCTCCACTCACATCAAGAGTTCCAGACTCAGTGGGACTCAGCTTTTCAACATCTCCAGCTGAAAGTGGAGATCACAGAGATTACCTGACATGCCCCTCACCCTAATCACTGAGGGCTTTACCTGTGTTATTGAACCCAGGTGGAATTTAAGTAGAATCTCAGAGGCCACTTGAAACCAGGCAGCTCAGTCTGAGAGTTAAATTATCAGGGATCAGGCAGGCAAAGAAGCTGATGCCATCCTAAAAATGCAAAGGGTGCCTTGACGTCTGACCTTTCTCCTTCCCAAAGAGATGAACGGTCCAGGACAGAGGGCAATGGAAGGCAACAAATCCTCACCCTCTGGTGTCAGCAGAAGGGACAAAAGACAGAATCCTGCCAGGGACAGGGCTCTGTGCCCTCACCCCTGACAGCCCCAGGGGTGGCAGGAGCAAGGCCAGCTGTCACCATTTCAGAGGGCACACGAGGAGAGGACCAAAAACATTCTTTGAGATCGGTGAGATCTCTGTATCTGTGAAATTTTCCATCTCTTTCCGAGCTATTTGCTCCCAGCAGAGCGACACCCTCCCAGTACTGTCCCCAGAGCTCTGCAGTGTCCATTTCCCCACCTGTAAGAGCTCAGAGACACAAAGCTGCACGTGAGGAAGGGGAGGACACCCCAGTTCTGTTACAAACAGCCTCCAACAGCTAACAGTGAGTACATCCAGTGCAGTAGCTGCAACAAGGCAAATTCCTCTTCCAGGCACCAGGCCGGCTCTGAGAGCCCAAAGAACTCTCCTGAGCTGGGAGAGGGTGCTGGGACCTCCCATCTCATAACGGTGTTTAGGATCACCATCAGTGTTAGACAGTATTGTCATGTTCAAACAAGAAGGTGGCAGCAGGCCATGGCTGGTTACACACGAGCCTGCAATTTCCCCTCACGTCGACTAGATATTTTTATTTTTAAGGAGAAGTGATGACCAGCAAAGAGCAAACAGAGCCCTGCAGTGAGGAGATGCCAGTCCCCAAGAGAGAGCAAGACATCCTCACTGGAGAGTTTCTACTGCACTACAGCCCTAATTAAACTGTCAGCAGCCATGCCCTTCCCCTCCCCAGTGCTCCTGGAACACGATCAATGATCTCTGGAGGCAGATAGGAAGGGCCACAAATCCCGCTGACATGTTCTGGCACAGCTCTGGGGCATTCAGCAGAGCCACAGCAGCAAGCACAGGCTGACCCCAGACTGCTACACACCGACCAGAGAAAGCTCCAACATCCATAAACAATCCCCTGGCTGTGTGCCCCTGCCCCAGCACCCCACTGATGGTTACTGACAGCTCCCTGCCAGACCTTCCTACCCCTCCTCTGCTCCAGAAGGACACACTGGTGTCAAGGCCAAAGCCACCAGCAGGAAAAGCCATCACACCCCTGCAAACCAACACCCAGGAGCTCCTCGGGATGAGGGTTTGGTTCCACAGAGCCCAGACACGCTCCCCAGGACAGCCCAGAGATGGGGACAGACACCCTGGCTTGGGGCACCTGCAGGGGCCAGGCAGAGCTGTCCCATTTGCCCGTGGGATGCTCCTCCAGCTGCTGCCTGTGGGAGTCTGGAAAAAGGGAGCACAATTCCCACTGCTCCACCTCAGCCCTAACCTGGTGGCTGCTCTCCTGCTGCCCCCAGGGGCTCAGATGATTCACAGAGCAACGTGATTTTGTTTTCTGCCCCTGGAAGTGCCCCTGCCTGTGCTGAGGGCCAGCAGAGATGAGCTCCCTGTTGTGCCTGTTGCACTTGGGGTACATAAACACCCATTTTTCTGTCCCAGAAACAAGGTTACAGCACATCCTGCATGTGAAACCAGTGGTATCCAACTGGGTTTGAAGGGCTGAGCGGGGACAGAGCTCACCAGCTTCAGGTCATGATCCGCCTCAACCTCCCCAGCAGCCCAGCAGCAACTCCTGCAGGAGTTTTTGGGCTGCTGTCACTCTGCTTTTGGGACTGGCTGTCCTTCTCTTCTTCACTCCAGCCCAGCCCTGCAGTGAGCAGCGTGTGAGGACCATTCCCAGCCCCAGTGGTGAGAAGGATGAGTTCAGAGCATGGCCTGAGCAGCCCTATTTCCTTTTCTCTGCTTCCTTCCTGTGTGGAATTACTCATTTCCTTGGCAGGAAAAATCATCACAGAAGGTGCTTTTCTGAGTTCAGCTGAGGTTATTATCTGCTCACTGACAGGGGGTTACAAGGCACCCGTGGAGCTTCCTCTCCCCAGTGGGTTGCTCTCCTGTGCCACAGCTTGGAATAGGAAGAATAAAGACTGGTTGGTTGACACACCTTTTTATCCCGTTGGGGGTTTCTTTTAAAACACCTTTTTATCCCTTTTTTAAAAAAAAAAAAAACCCTTTGCTTCAAGCAACAAAGCCCAGGGCAGGCACAGACGGCCTCTTCACAGAACAAAAGGCAAGCAGCTGTGGGAGACATCTTCCTGTCTTGGAGGTCAGTCCCAATCCCAATCCCAATCCCAATCCACAATGGAGTTGACCATGGCTGGCTCTGATTCCACTGATGGCAGGGCAGCTCAGATCCCAAATGCTCTGCTGGTTCTCCTGCCTACTGCTTAAATCCAAGCTGCTTTTCTGTGGGGGACGTGGAGAGCACCTCCAAGGCCCAAATCAGAAAAGAATCAGGCACCGAGGCAGGGCATTGACCCCGCAGCACTGGGAGCATGCAGGGCTCTGCACGAGGTGACATTTGGTTCTACACATAAGTTTGGCTCGATTCAAGAGGTTTTTCTTTGCTCTCAACACCTCAGAAGCAGTTTCCAGTTAAATGTTTCCCCAGCTGGACGTGGTCGCAGGGTTTAGGGGAAGGAGCGGGGAGTGACACAGCAGCTGCCTCCTGTGTCAGGCAGAGAATCTGGAGGGAAATAGGGAATGTGGGGCCCACAGGGATAAAGCTGCATCTGTCTTCTGCAACAACAGCATAAAATCATCTTACAGGCTGATATTTGCACATCCCCATCATGTGCAAACCTGAATACGTCTCGCAGCTTCCCCCACAGCTGGGGGAAGGGAATTCTGTCTGGCAGGGAATTGCACTGGGAGAGAGCAGGAATCCAGCCACAGAATCCCAAAGCCTCAAGTTCTGGGTCTCCACCCCAGACCTGACCAGTGCTACCCCTTCCTCTGGGGCTGTGTGTCCCCTCCTGCAGGCTGACACTGCAAAATCAGCACCCTGAGCCCAGCTCACCCTCTGGATACGGGAGGGAGCAGGCAAGGGGAGGGATGCAGAATCCCAAACCTCTCACAGAGCAGTTCCAAACTCAGCCAGTCTTAAAATAACAAACCCGGCCCCTGACACACCTTCTCAAAGGAGCTTCCAGAGCTTCTGCCAGTGGCGCCATTGGAAACACTAAATTGGGCTTGATTTGAAACATGTAGTAGCATTTGGCAAGCGGATGAACGGCTGGAACCCTGAAACCCTTTCATGCAGCAATGTGGAAATTCTCAAAAAATGGAAAGCAACAGGCAGCACTTCCCAAGAAGCCAGAAGGAAATAATAATAATAATAATAATAATAATACCACCAGAAAAAAAATGAAACTAAAAAAACCCCATGACAGTTATTTTTCAGCACATTTTTAAAGACATTTAAAGACATTTTTAGAGCATTTTCTGCAGGCACAGGACTTGAAATGAGCCAAAAGCAAAGAAGTTGAGCCGAGGAGAGCGACACTCACGGTGAAGGCAGCCGGCATCCCCTGCGAGCTGAGACCACCCTGGGCAGCACCTGTACGTGGTCTGGGACCTCAGCTGGTACACCTGCCTGTAGCCCGTGTAATACACAACCCTGAAACACAAAAACCCCGCCAAGGTAAGCTCCCGCAGGACAAGGAAACTGGGAAGAGCAGAATTTGTAGCTGCAGGTGCAAACAAAGCGAGGAACTGGGTTTGCAAACGTGCTGCCATTGTTTTCCACGTGGGCTGGCAGTGATCACTGATGCTGAGAAAACACTCCTAATTTGCTCTAATTAGGAACATAAGAGACAACACCCAGGTTTTCATAGCACCCCAGATTATTTTTTCTCCTTTTCTAGATTATTTCTCAGCTCTGAGCTCCTCTCTTGCACTACTTGCTCACAAAGGAAATGTAAATTTTAACAACAGGTGTTCCTGCTTTAGTGAGCAGGAGCAGGTGTCTCTAAGGGGCTGGCGAGCTAAAAAATTGACACAACCCTGATGGCAACACCAAGCTACTCCAAGAGCTGTGTTGGACACAGCAAGGCTCCACAGCTTGGCAGGGAACACTGAGGGTCCCTTTAACTACTCCCAATAGTTCCCTCCAGGGTGGGAGCTGGGGGAGTAAAGCAGGGACTGATCTGAAGCGTAAATAAATAAAAGCGACACATTTTTTCCCCGGAAATTTGGTGTTGTGTGTTTGTGAGAATTGAAACACAGATAATACTTCTGAAGCCAATTTTTAAAAAGCTCCGTTGGCAGAACATGAAACTGCTCCACCAAAGCGAATCAGGCAAACAACAACAAATATTTGGCACAGCAGATGTGTTGTGCATGTCCACTGAAAATATTTATCCTAACTTAGTCGAGTTGTTTGATTTTGTCTGAATGTTCCTACAGAAAAAACCCCAAATAACAGTGAACTGTTAATTCCCGGGAAGGAAACCTTCTGCGACTCCTGCGTGCCAATGTGGAAGCACAGCTGAGGAAAATAAAAGCAGATACCAATTTTTTTTTTTTTTGGTTTTGTATGAGCTGTTAACAAATTATGAAGGAAACTGTTGTGCTCCAGAAGCAGCTGAGAAAGCAATTCACAGGCACCAGGCTCCAGCCCACCAGGATCCTCTTGGTACCAGGAGCTCTCTCCAGCCCAGCCCAGTGGGAAGGAGAAGGGGAGATGCTGGATGCAGGGTGGTGTGAACATGACAAGGAGGCTCAGGAATGGGGAGGAAAAGGTAGAAATAGTGATGTAGGACAGCTCAGAGCTCCTTGTGCCCCAGCAGTGCCCTGAGCAGCCTCAGTCCCACTCTCCTGGGCGGCTCTGTCGGACACTCCAGACCCTTCAGCTGGTCCAGGCAGCTCTCAAGGACAGGCAAATATTGTGACAGCCTCGGTGCCTCTGGGTATCTGGGTACTGCAGACGGGAAAGAGCCACGCAGGAGATACTTTATCTTCAGTGTTTCTCTTTTCCTTTGTTTTAAGGAATCCCTGGCGCAGAAAACGGGGAATGAGCCAGAACTAATGGAACCCAGGAAATCCTGCTGTGTCCTGCTGCTGGAAAATCCCCTTCCAGCCCCTCTGGGATAGCACTGTGATTCCTTCAAGCTTGGCTATGGAGGGCTGAGCAAAGCTACCTGCTGTCATTACTCACTGGGAAGCTGCACAGCCGGGAGCAAACCCATCCCTCTGCCAGGAACATGGAGCAACACAGCCCGAGGATGCTCCAACTGAGCAGATGCTGCTTTTCCCAGTCACCTCCAGGAACTCAAGGACACCGAGGCCAATTTCAGGCCAGATCCTGGAGCTGTGAATACACTTCCTGAGCCCCATGCTGCCAGAGCTGGTCCAACTGGAGCAGCTCCAGCATCCCTGTGAGCGCCGACACCGCGCGCTCCACTGCCTCAGCTGCCTGGCACAAGGGAACTTGGCAGGACAGCTCCCAGCTCTTGGAAAAGCTTGCTGCAATGGGAACTCCCACAAGTTTGGAGAGAGGGGATCTGGGACAAAACCTTGCCCAAGGAATGCTCTGCTGATAGTGCTTTCCCTGTCTGGATTTCACAACTCCTGGGGTGAAATCCCTCAGTGGCTTCCCCTCTGTGTTTCCAACAGGAACAGTTTTAGCACTGGGCTGTTCTGATACTTGTAATGAAGCAGAACAGAAAGTTATTTCATTTCAATCCCTTGATTTGTGATGTCAAACCCATCCTTTAAGGAGCTGAAGGGGCTGTTGGGGCTGAAGAGCTCCCAGCCTTTGAAGTTGAAGCAGACAGGGCACCCATCCTTTCAAAGCCTTCCCTGAAAACACAACCAAGAGTCAGACTCTGTTTGCTCCTTTGTTACCAGGACACAGATCTCATCACCAGGGTAATTACTGGCAATTACAGGTTAGGAGGAATTCCTAAAGTCAGGACTTAAAAGCTGTCTTGAGTCCAAGATGTTTTTTTGAAAGACAACTATCATTTGTACTCTGTAAAGGCTTGTAACTGCCTAATGAGGCCGGAAAAGCAGGTGGAGGACGGAAGCAGCTTGGGCACGTTGTGGTTTGGCTGCTGGCTAAGTAAGAAAAGTTCATTATTTGTCCTGTAACACGTGTCCAGAGCCCTCCTTCCGCAGGGCCTCCTGCCTGAGCTCCCAGCTCTGGCCAGCTGGGAACTCAAGGGATGCTATGATAGGTGGACAAGAACTCAGGGTATGTTCCAACTCTGTGTTCACCTGTGCAAGCCCAACTCTGCTCTTCTGACGTGGGTCTGAGCATGGTCCAGCTCATGGAGTGAAAGGAAGGTGGTGACCCTGCAGCAAATCCTGCTGAGCACCACCCCAGCAGTCCCTGCCCTCACAGGTGGTCCTGCACCACCCCATCCCCTGCACCACGGCCACATCTGCTGTTGTTTTAGCCAATAACCCTCACTTGGCCCCAGCTCCCGCCATCAGCTCTGTGAGACAAGAGGCACTGAGGGGCTTTGAGGAGGAGACATCTAAAAGTACAGGAATAGTGCACGTGATGTGAATAAGCCATTCCATTAACGTGCCTGGGTCATAGGAAACAGATGCCATACATTGTCTGAAGACGGGAAACAGCCCACCACGAGGACAAAGCTCCTTCAGAATAAAAACAATGGATAGACCTTCTCTTCAGAAATTCCTTCTTAGCTTAATAACTCTGAGCATCACAGAAGTGCCAGGCTGAACCAGAAGCCCCTCCAGCAAAATGTCCAAAGGGTTTACCAAGCTCTCGTGGTCTCCTGCTTTGAGCCAAGAAGCAGTGAAGTAGCTCCACCCCTTACTGGCGGTTTGTGGGGTCAGGGCCACATCTCTGCTCATGGGACTGTTCATATCAAAGTGTAAAGGAACTGCTCTGTCCCCTGCTCATAGAATCACAGAACAGTTTGTGTTGGAAGGGACCTCAAAGATCATCTAGTTTCAACCTCCTGCCATGGGCAAGGACACCTTCCACTAGCCTGGTAAGTGCCAGGTACCACGGGCTTCCTCCAAGGCGTTTCCTCCTCTTTCCCTTGAGAGTTGTGGAACATCCAGGTGAGCCCCAGCCACACTGGCTCATCACTGAGACCCCTTGGAGGGCACCAAGGCATTCCCGAGGCTGTTTGCCATTCCAGAACACAGCCAGGGCAGCAGGATGGGCGCACAGGTGGCTGTCCCCATCCCTCAAGAGCTGTGCAGCCGCTGCCGGTGAGCACCGTCCTCACTTCCCTGCTGCTGCTGAGGAGTGGCAATCACTTTTCCTCCCACGGGGAGCAGCCCAGGGCAGAGGGAAGTGCACCTACCTGCGCTCGTAGCCCGTGCACCAGCGGCGGCCCCCGCAGTCCTGCTTCCACACCCTGACCGCGCGGGTCAGGGCCTGCACACACGGCTGCCGCAGCCCCACGACCCCCAGCTCCTGCTCCGCGCAGACGTTCGGCCTGGGACAGAGAAATGCAGGGATGTGAGGGAGGCAGGGCATCCAGAGGGTCACAGCTGCGAGGGCTGCAGTGCTCCCACTGCCTAAATTTCCTGCTGACAGCGCAGGAAGGGCTTGGGCAGCCCCAGCATCCACCTCCTCAATGAGTTCAATCACTGCAGGGAAAAGAAACAGTGCCAGGTGGACCAGGCACAGGGGTGGTTTCTTGCTCGTTCAGAGCTAAGGGCTGCAAGGGTAATTCCAATAAATCAAAGAAATGCACTTTGTTTCTTCTCTAATCCTAACTCCTTCTCCAAGCACAAGCCAGGGGGTTTAACTAAGGATGAAGAGGGAGACATTTGTCCCTGACTCTGTGAGACACTTGGTATTTGGGGCTGCTTGTGTTGCTTCCAACTCTTCCAAAGGGACCCAGAGTTTTCACAGAGATACTTTCTATAAAAGAAGTGAAAATAACTGATTTGGACGTGGTGAAGCTTAGAGGTTGCAGTTGGCATCTGACTGCTCCGGGCTGCTTGATTCCAACCCCAGCGTGCTGGCACAGGGCTCTGCTCCAGTGCCTCATCCAAGAAGTCCTGAAAGTAACTGTCAGGGCAGGAGCACAAAACCTTGACGTGGGGAGAAAAAGCTGCTTCTTCCAAAACCTTTATCTGCTAAAGGACACCCCTTTTTTGAAGAATCAAACGCCTTGAGGAAGGCGGCTTGGAGTCTGCACCCCACACCACACTGGCTCCACAGACAAAGGGAATTACAGTGATCCCCTGGCTCCGAGAGACCATCTTCTGGCAGGAGGCCAAATTTGCAAGGAAGTTTTCCAGAGCAGCCAAATGATTAACACCAAACGGTAACTGTAAAATGTAATTAAAAAGAGCAGCCTACGTGCTGCTGGAGTAACAGCAGCGGGCAGGGAGGAACGTGGAGTAAGAAAGATTTGTGAAGAGAAATAAAAGCAGCAGGTCTGGGAAGAAAGGGCAAAGTATTCACACAAGCATCATCTCTCGCACTCACACAACAGTAGCATTTCAGCTAAACCGAGGAGTTCCCCCCTACAGGCAAAGACTATCCAGGTTTTCAATTTTCTATTCCCCTTTTTGCACATCTGGTAGCAAATAAAGAAACCCAAAACAGCTTCCTCCCCCCTGCCCCTTCACTCTCTGCTCCTCGCTTCACCCCTGGTTTGAAAACACTGCATTTGGCTCCTGCTTTTCCATTCCATGCCCGACAAAACCCCTCCGGAACTCTTTCTTCCTACTCACATGTGGGGCTGCAGTTTGCTCCCAGCAGCCAGCGGAGACATTCGCAGCGCCAGGATGAGTGACAGTGCCACTGCAGGAAACTCCATCGCAGCCTCTCCTCTCCCTCCAGGTGCTGCCAGCGGTGGTCCCGGGAATCCCACCGCCTCCTCCAGCACGGCTGGCCGGTTCCTCCTTCTCCCAGGCTCCTGCTGCCTCCTGCTCCCAACTTGCCGGTGCCTCTCCTCGCAAAGGACAAAGCTATCGGAGCACGGGGGAGTCCTCGCAGGGGGAGAGCGGATTTACCATTCCTGGATGCTTCCTCCCTCTCGGGTTCCGCTCAGCGGGTTTCTTCACTTCGTTGCAAATTACAGTGCAGGTTGCAGCTGGGTTTTCCCCCAAACCAAACCTGGCTTCTCATGCTCGTTTGCTCGCAGTGAAATGCGCTGAAGTGACTTTTCCTTCTGGGATTTGCTTCCTGACAAATCTCGAGGACCTGGGGACTCACGAGACCTGGGCTGTGCCCCGCAGCACAGCCCCACGTGGGCTGAGCTGCTCCAGAGCTGCGACCCCCTTCCCAAGGCACTGTGAAATCCTGCCCTTGGCAAGGGGAAGGAAAAAGGAGGAGTGCTCTTCTGGCAGGAGAATGTCACCTCCCAGGGGCTTTTCCCGAAGCAGGCAGGGTGATCCTTCACTCCATCCCCAGAGGTGCAGGCATCCTCCTGCCGGCAGCTCCACACCTTCCTCCGGGGCCGGGAGCGAGAAACTCCGGCACACACACCCCAGAGCAGCCTCCCTGCGGTTCACGAGAGTAACAAAACTTCCCCCTGCCTTTCCCAGGTCCAGCTCCTTTCCCTCACATGCTCTCTTGCCTCTTTCCTCGCTGTCAGTCAGAAATCCCTCCCACGAGCTGTGCCCAGCCCCGAGCAGGGGAGGGGGAGGCCCTGCTCGCAGGGATGGAGCAGCGGTGCTTCGGGGCTGTTTCTCCACAGGTGGCTCTTCTGGACTACCCAAGGCCAGCTGCGGACACACCACCCCAAATCCCTTTCTCAGAAGCTTGAAGAACATCCCACAGAGATTCAGTCTTCCCCATGCACTCTAACAGATAACAAAATTGATCGCTTCCCAAGGAAATTCTGCTGGCAGGGACACCTCCAACTGCACACAGCAGCCGGCACAGCGGGATGGGGAGGAGGAGAGCAGGGATGCTGCACTAAACATCTCAAGCACCTGCCAGCAAACCCTCCCCAAGGGCCAGGAGGAACCAGAGCAGCAGCCAGGCACCTGTGAGCTGCCCCGGGGCACTCCAGAGCTCACCTGGCCTGTAGCAGGTGCTGATTTCCATCAGAGAAGCAGGATAAGAAGGTTTGGAGGAAGGCTAGGATAGTGTCATGGACATATTTTGCGGCTGAAGGACAACCATTAATCAAGACTAAAGTCCCCAGGGGCCATGCCCAAAAGCTGCTGGCTCTTGGAAAAAGCTGAAGCAGCTGCTCCTTACACCAGAAACCTCCCAAGGTCACAGCAGTGCCATAAATCCTCAAGTCAGAGAAAAGAGCAGGTGAGGGGGTTAATGCTTCCACTTAGCAGTAAAATACCAGCCAAGCCTAACGGATGGGAAGAAAACATCCTTCATTCTTCCTCAAGAAGAAAGGCAGCTACATAAAGATGTTTTATAACAACAGAGAGAGCTCCAGGATACAATAAATCCAGGCCTCTGTTTTCCTGTTTGGAATTAAAAACTTAGGACTTTTCTTACAGTAGGGAGCAGGCTGCTCCCAGTTAAGAGTTCCAGGGATTTCTCCCAATGGGGAGGGACCGTGCAGAGCCGGGAGTCGGGCTCCCTCTCCAGGACACGGCTCGAGGCCAAGGAAGGGGACTGATGGGTCCAGGCGCAGCTGCCACGCTGCCTCAGGTGACAATCCCGGCTGTGACACAGGCGGGACACAACTCACTGCACGGTCCTGGCTGGCCTGGCATGGCCACCTTCCCAGCCACAGCCACCCCGGCCAGGCTGCCTGCAGGGAGAAGGGGAAGCTCCGATGGGAAAAGCTGCGCTGCGAGGAGTGACTGAGCACAGAGCTCTTTTAAAGCCCCTTTTAAGTTCTCTGCAGTTCTTTTAAAGTCCCTTTAAAGCCAGCAGTGAGGTTTCCCACCTAAAGAGGCCCGTGTGAGCAAGGGCTGCGGAGAGCACAGCAGGGAATTTGTGGGACACATGTGAAAGACAGATATCTGAAACCCAACCCTGCCTGTGAAGTCAATTTAGTATGTTTTCAATTTTATATAATTTCCCAGCACAGCCGCCCACCGAGGATGTCATCCTCTGGCTCTGGGTAAAACAGCCCTGAAAGTGGTCCAAGATATGATATGGCTCCATAAATACTGATGATAATATCTGCAGTCATGCCAGAGACCACAGAAACCGAAACATTAACGTGCCATTCATTCCCCAGCATTATTTAATCTTCACTATCAAGCGTGCTGGATGTGATATGGGTGCCAGGGCTCTCCATGCACAATCCTGTCCCTATCCCACACTGCTCTGGTACCTTCCCACGCTCTGTCCTGATGATATTTAAGGATCTTGCACATCTGACCCAGATCTGCTTCACAGCAGCTCTGCCTGGCCTCTGTAGACCCACAAATCTTGTTCCTGTGTGGGTATATCGGAGTCTTGCCCAGACCACCTGGGCAGAGCAGAGCATCATTTTGGCTAAGCCCAGGGCTTCCCACTGTACACTATGTGATGTGTGTGGGTTCTTGTCTGAGCCCTGAAAATCCACAGCAGAGCTGAGACAGGCCTCATACACCTCTGGCTGTGCAACGGTGGTGGCACCTCATACCTTGTACAGCCCCAGGTGCGTGACAGTGATGACACCTCGTACCTGAGACAGCTCTGGGCAGGGGACAGTGACAGCACCCACCACTTTGTACAGCCTTGCTGTGTGATGATGACAGTACCCAGTACCTTGTACAACCCAGGTGCCTATGGTGGCAGTACCTGATACCTGGCACAGCCCTGGGTGTGTGACAGTGACAGCACCTGGTACCCAGGTATCGCTCTGAGCAAGCGACACTGACAGCACCCACCACCCTGCACGGCCCCAGGTGTGCGGTGGTGACGGTCCCAGGTACAGCCGCCGCTGTGTGACGGTGACAACACCCGGTACCCAGGGCCAGCGGAGCGGGGAGCGCTGCCGTGCCCCGCACCCCGTGCCCCGCACCCCGCATCCCTCCGGGCGGGCTCTGCCCGGGCACCGGCCAGCATCCCGGGCGGGGTTGCAGTGCCCCCTCCCGGCCCGGCGCGGAGCGAGAGGCGGCCCCGGGCGCTCCGCCCGCCCCGCTCCGCCCCGGAAGGCTCGGAGCGCCCGCCCGGCGCCGCCGCGATGCTGCAGCTGCGGGACGCGGACG
>NW_024581114.1:444248-472201 GCF_017639235.1 Corvus kubaryi | reverse complement strand
ACGAAGTACTGGCGCAGGCGGCCGGCGCGGCCCGCGGTGCGGACACTCAGTGTCCGCACCGCGGGCCGCGCCGGCCGCCTGCGCCAGTACTTCGTGTTCCGGGTGCGCGCCGGGAGGGGCGCGGGGGCAGCCGCGGCCCCGGCCCGCACCCCCTGACCTCTGCCTTCTCCCCCCGCAGCCCGGCACCATCGAGCAGGCGGTGAGCGAGATCCGGGTGGTCGTGCTGCCCGCCGAGGACGGGGAGGTGCAGAGCGTGTGGCTGCTCACCGAGTGAGTTCCGCGGCGGGAGGGGACGGGCGCTCGGGACGGGGGGAGAGGAGAGCCAGAGCAGCCTCGGCCCCGCGGGCTTGGGCCAGAGCCGCACATCGCACAGCGCTTTTCTCTATTAAAGCTGGTGAATATTAACGCGCGCGCAAGGCCCGGAATGGCCCAGGCTGGCTGCAGCCGTCGTTACTTCATTATTTCTGTGTAACCCAGCCCTCCAGATCCAGACCGACGCTTCCCAGTTAACCCCTTACGAAATGCAGTCCCACAGACAACCTACTCCTGCGGTAAAGCACGGACGTAGCTTTAACAAACTGACTCCAAGGCACGAGTGTGCAGCGAGGCACAGACCCTCAACCCTGCACTGGCCCTGCTGCTGCAAAGCAAAGGCTGTAACAGAAAATACAGCAGCACTAGGACTTCAGATTTGTTCTCCTCAGCAACTCTCCCGTCTGCCAAGCTGTTGAGTGTTTCTAGCCAGGAGTCAAAACCATTTAACGCTCAGTTGTGTTCTCTCCACAGAATCGATCACTGGAACAATGAGAAGGAGCGCCTTGTCCTCATCACAGACTGGTCCCTCCTGGTCTGCAAGTACAACTTCATCAGCCCGCAGTGCCAGCATGTGACGAGGATTGCCCTCAGCGCCGTGGACACCATCTCCGTGGGGGAGTTTGAGTTCCCACCCAAATCTCTGAACAAGTAAGCTGCCACAGCCACATGTAAGTCTTACATGGTTATTGGGAACAGTTTGAGCTGTCAGCCTAACCACTGGAAAGGTCTGAGAATTCTTCCTTTTGCTTGCTTAACTTTGCAAACGATTCCTGAAGCTGCACTGGAAGACCTCAGAGTAGCTGCTGGCTTGCTGGGATGGTCAGTAGCTGCAGTAACAGGGAGTTGCTCAAGGACTTTCAAGATAAGATGAGTAGATTAGGGAGCAGAAGCTCATCACCATTACATAATGCAGTAAGAAGCAGTAATACCACCTTAGCATGACTAGAAAGCTGTGAATGTCAGGTCCCCTGTACACAGGGACTGTCACAGGCTGTGAAGGATGGCCAGGGTGTCCCAGGAGCTTTACCTTCTTGCTCTCAGCTCCTAAGAATGTCCGTTTGCATGTTTCAGGGGCTGAATCCTTGCATTTCTTGTCTCCAGTAAAATTTACTATCACTTTTATCTCAGCTTCCAGTTTCAAGCAGGTCTTTTTCAGACAGAACATGTTTAGTTAATCTTGCCTCAAAGACTGGAAAGCCTTACCCTGTTCATTCTGCACTATCAGGAGGGAAGGTGTCGGTATCCGCATTCAGTGGGACAAGCAAAGCCGCGCCTCCTTCATCAACAGGTGGAACCCCTGGTCCACCAACATCCCCTACGTGACCTTCACCGAGCACCCCATGGCAGATGCTGACGAGAAGATCTCGTCCCTGTGCCGGGTAAGGAATGGCCTCTGCTGCTCCAGGCAGCACTGAGCTCCTAGGGTGGACATAACTTATTTTGAAGCAATACCTCAGTTAATCAAACAAAATCAGTTATATCAGAGGTAGAACTTAGAGCTGGGAGCTCCATCTCCCCAGTCTCCAAATTTTGACTTGCAGGGTGGCCCCAGTGCCCACTTTATGCCAGCCACCCATAACTGGCTGAAACACGAAGGAGGCCAAAACCTCCAAAGGTGCAGAGTCCTGTAAAACCCAAAAGCATATGGATCTTGGGCTGTTCGTGCTCTTACTTACCTGACAGGCTGATGAACTTTTCATCTAGGGCTGCCAGCTAATTAACAGCTGGTTTAATTGCTCACTGAAAACCTTCACCGAGGTGGTTCTCAATTCTTGTTGCAAGAAGTGCTTCCCTCTGAAGGTTTTCCTAAAATTAGAACACTATTAAGTGTAACACATCAGTGATCAGGGCAGAACCACAGTCAGAAATAAACACGTGGTCACTGACACATCTTTACCCATCCAGCCCCTGTGTAAGTCACACACCAGCAGTGTCCCGTGTGAAATTAACTGAATCATTGAGATTAAACATCAGAATGTGACTATCATCACAGCACACACAGCCCTGACAGCTACAGCTTTAGTGCTAATCTTTCACCATTCCCTACCAGCAGCTGCTTAACAGTTTGTAAAACAATGCAAAAGCAAGGTGATTTCTTTTCTTTCAGCTGGAAAACTTTCAAACACAGCTGATCCAGGCTGTGAAGAAAGCCCACAAGGAGGGCCCAGTGCCAGGAAGCACTAATGGGGTGTTGGTGCTGGAGCGGCCCATCCTCATCGAGACCTACCTGGGACTGATGTCCTTCATCAACAACGAGGCCAAGCTGGGATACTCCATGACAAGAGGCAAAATTGGATTTTAAACCCCCTTGCGTGTCATCTGTTCAAGGGCAAGTGAGTTGGTGGTGGTGCCCTGGGGAGAGGGTGCTGAGGGGCAGAGCACGTGATAAAGCAGAGTTGTCAGGGGAAGGGAAGGGGGTGGTTGTAGGACAGTTCCCAGCTTGTTTGGGGAATGCACAGGCTGGATTTGAAGCAGACACAGGGTGGTGTCAGTCTTGTACTGTGCACCTGATTTACAGCCCTCACTGGTCCTTACACAGGATGAATGAGCAGTGGCGTGTTCCGTGTCCCAGTGCCTGCTCTTCCCAGTCCATGAAGTGCCATTGGAACCTGCTAAAACCCCCAGTGCAGAGCAGAACCTTTGTGCCACGGTCCTGCTGTATCCCTGTGTACGGTGTCAAATCTTGTCGTGTGCTTGGGACTGCTTTGTGCTGTTTAGAGGAGCTGCTGTTCCAATCACCGTGATCTCAGTGCTCTGATTAATGCCTGTTAGGAATTTTCGAGGCTGTCAGTCAGTCTTTAACAGTATTTGCTGGCTTTTGCTAAAGCTGCACTGTCCCACCTGCTCAGCAGCAGTCTGTGAACTCAATATGCATTTATGAGCTTCTTGTAAAAACCCCTCTAAGAACCTACTGGAACTTCCTCTCTACTTCTGTTTCTTCGCTGCAGCCACAGAATAAAGACTGTTGTGAGAGAACGTTGCCAAAAGCCTCACAAACACGTCTGCCTTCAAAGCTGTTCTTTGTAAAACTGAAAAGGAATTCTATTTTGGTTAGATTGATACTCTTAGCCATTTTTCTTAAACCTACTCTAGTTTGGGCCAGGACTGTTTAATGGAGACAGAGAAAACTTTCAGCACTGTGTGTCAGCCTTGGTTCATACATTCCTGCGCTGAACCTCTCATCCAGGGATGAAATTCAGAAGCAGCCCAAGAGATTACAGCTGAAATTGCTCAGGAGGTGACTCTAACAAGCTTTTTCCTTGTGCATGACCTTCTCTCCATGCCCTTTCAATCAGAGTGTTTATCTGCTGGATAAACACTGTGTTGCAGTGGTGGGGGTTTTTTTGACCTTAATGTGGGTGTTTGTGAAACTCCTGTTGCAGACCATCCTGACTCCAGTTTTCCAAGCTTCTCCATGCATTTTCTAAGTGATCTGTTCACTTTTCATTAACCTTGCAGTAAAGTTAAATTTCAACTCTTATTTGGTCTTTGTTCTTCATTTTCTGGAGACTGAGGCTGTGAAATTAAGTAGCAGAAGAAAAAACATCCAGTAAATTCCTAAACAAGAGGCTCCCTCCTTGGAAAGACACAGGGGAGAGAACAAGGAAGGATATCCAACTGGTCCTTCCCTGCCAAACCATCCACTCCCATTTGGCACCAGAGTTGGGACAAAAACTCCCATTTCAGTTACCTGAAGTGTCCTGAAGTGTCAGTTGTGATCCCTCTGGTAAAGATTCCATGTACCAAATCCATGGTGGCCCAGGCACAGTTACTGTCACCCAAAATTACTTGTGTGCAAGCAACAGTTTCCTTGTGCTAGGATAAATCACTACATCATCACATCACTGATCACACTGAAACAGACTTTCAAGTGCAGAGGTGCAGGTTTATAGTTTGTAACTATCAAAATATTTATTGGAGATTAGAAAATTTAAATAATAGCTATACATTATATACACACAGAGCTACAGTCTTAGAAAATAAGAGTTCAGAGTTGAAAAAGAGATGTTCAACTCCATCAATACTCAGGTTTTCTTGCAACAGAGGCTCGTTCCCTACGTTTCACTTGCTACATCACTTCATTCAAATGCAGTCACAGTATTTCACACACTGAGCTTGGAGCTCCTTCAAATAAATAACTTATAAATACAAACACTTCAGACTGGGCAACAGCTTTTGACTCCTTTCCTCTTTCTTCCTCAGACTTGGGAGCACTTTTAATGCATTTTAGTTCTTTTATTTTACCTCTTCTCTTTCCAAGTAACACACACAGAAGTTGTCCTTACTCAGGAGAACCATGGAGTCCCCACTGGAATGCCAGGAGAGAGACACAATCTGGAAGTCACCTGCGGGAAGAAATCAGAGTGTGTCAGCAAGGAGCTGGCAGCCCGTCCTCCTGCCAGAGAAAAAGGCAGCTGGAATCAGCCACACAAATCCCTTCTGGCCCCATGCTGCCCTTGAGACATTTGCTGTGTCTCCTTAGGAACTCCTCTTTTTCCAAGGGTGAAAACACCCATTTTTAAGCAGCTCCAAGAACACACCTGCGCTATTTTCCATGACAACACTCAGATCAATTTATAAGTGGAATAACATTTTGTCACTGAGCAGTTGCTGAGAGGCTGTGGCAGCTGCTGCAGGGCCTCACCTTCCCCAGGCACCTGCACGACCATGCAGCCAGCTGGGGACCACAGGTACACTCTGCTGGTGCCTGTGCACACGGCCAGGCGGGGCTGGCAGGGATCCCACTGGAAACACTGGATCGTGCACAGCTGCTCCAACACCACCGACAGCTTCAGCTTCCGGATGTCCCAGATCCACACGGCGTTGGGAATGTTGTCTGGAGAGGAAGCAGCAATCGTGTGATAGCGGAAGGATAAAAGGATCACGCTTGGTTTTTCTAAATGCACAGTAACAAACAGAATTCATACAACACAAACCTTTAGGTACACCCCGGGGTTACCACCACTTGAGTTTTGCCAAGCAGAGCCTTCAGGAAATAGTCAGCCTTGGAAATATTGCAAAGAAAGGTAAAAGTGACCTAGTCCATCTCCCAGTCAGTCCTTCCCTGGCTTTAATCAAATTAGTCTGTCTGATGGGTTTTGCACCTGACCCAGAGCTTTGGCATCCAGGCATGAACAGCCCCTCAGGACCATCAAAGGGAAAAATGGAACATTAATTCCATGACTTTCACTATTCAGAATTCCTCTTGCTATAGGTTGTGCAGTGTTCTGCCTTTCAAGAGACCCAGGCTCTAAGTGGGAAGATTTGTTTCATTACAGTGAGCTCACATAAACTTGAAGAAACATAAAACCCCACTATTTTCATTAAATACAGAGCCAAGGCTGAGTTCATGCCCTGATCAGCAGTTCTGGCAGCTCACAACAGTTAACACACACTAGAAGACAGGCTGGGATTCCTCTGTAGTTACATCTCTCAACAGAGCTGATTTTACAGGGCCATACTTTGCTCTTTTTATAGAGCAAAGGATCATTTCTGCTAAGGAAACCCCCCACATGCCACATGGTTTCCCCTCTAAGGCAGGGCAGTCGGAACTTACCATTTTTGGTTGCCAGGAAACAGTTATCTGCGCTGAAGGCCAACATCCCAACTCCCACTTTGGGATTTGCCCTGTCAGCAACTGGTTTGACATACTGTAAAGAAACTGGCACCTGGGAAATGTCATCTGGAACGGGAAATGAAAGTATTTCACTAAGTGAGCCTGGAAGGACAATGCATTTACATCCAACTGTTAAAATCTCTCATCTCTCAAGTGATAGGACCAAATTTTACCCTTCTCCAAGATGTTCCAATCAAAATTGCAATTGCTTTAAGATATCACATCTTCACACAGGCACCCTACTACTATTCCTGCCCTCCTACAGAAAAGGAAAGGCTGGTGATTCAGGAAAGACTGAGATTAAATCAGGAAAATGAGGAGAGATGAATTTTTCTACTACCTTTTAACTAATATTTCTAACAGTGTTAACCAGAGGTGATTTACAGTGCCACAAACACTGCTTCTGATTTTTACTGCCCTTGAGAACATCCAGAGGATCTGTTCCACCATCCAAGGGGCAGAGGTCATCTACAATGTTTATTTAAAGATTTCCCAAGGCAAACTCAAGTGTCTGGTTTGAGTAAACTTTGGCTTACATTTACTCTTTGTGCTGAAGAGAGAACTAGCCAATTCTCTTGTTGGAGGGAAAGAAAGTCTCTCTGTGTCAACAGTTGGGGATTTCTCCACTTCTTTATACACAATCTACAAAGAAACAAGTGAGAGCTCTACAGAAGGGCCTCGGAGAGTTTGAACATGGGCTGTTACCAAATACCCACATCCCACTGACTCATTTGCACATTTATTACATCTCAGCATCCCCTGGTTCATCAACAGAGGAAAGGGCTTCAGCAGGCAGGTATGGAATCCAGTATTCCCAGTGAATCGTGGGCCACGTGGAACCTTGATCAGGAAAAACACTCCTGTGACAAATACACAAACCTTAAAGTCTACAAACAGTAAGTCTGAGGGAGTGCACCTCGTTCAGTATTTCTGACAGCAAAATAAATCATCGCCATTACAGTGGGAACATGAATCTCATTTTTGCAACCAAAAATCTTTAATCTGATTCTGTCACAAATAAAGTGCAGCACCGCAGAAGGAAAATAGCAAAAATATTTTAGTGTGCCTGCAACATATTCCCAAACACAAGCACCAGGACAAAACACAGCAACTGCAATTCCTGTCTGTGTAGTGGAGATTAACAGAGCTATTTCCATTTGTTTTCCATGACATATTTTACACCTAACTGGAAGTTAAGGCATTATTCAGCCGTGAGAAGCTTTGCTGAGGTGCTTTAATGGCTCGTGCCTTGCTTCTGGTTAAGAGGCAGAGTCATGTGAATATTGCAAGCTTACAATCCACATACAAACTCTTCCAGGAGGTCTGTGCAGTCCCTCTATACCGTTCTTGTTACCTCCAGGGATAAGATCAGCTCAGGGTTTTGGGAACAGCAGCTCTGCACCTGCTGCCAACAGCCCAGAATCCGTCAGGCTTTGCAGGTACAGGTACAAAGGATTAAAATCAATGCTGACAGATGTTCCAGGAAATGCCCTTTAGGTGAGCTGGATGAGCCTGTCCACACAGGATGGAAAATCTGAACACAATCCAGTTCCAGCACTGTTTAAAGTCAGGAATTGTACAAGGCTGGGACAAATCTCTCCTGTTCAGTTTTCCAGTTTGCTGCTGGCTGCACACCCAAACCTGTAATGCAGCCACCACCTACACCAAAATACACTGGCACGTGACAGGAGCATCTGAGAATCTATTACTGCTCAAGAGAGATGAACACAGACATACTCCATCAAATTTGAAAGGATTCCCACATTTTTCTTACATTCCGAGGTTGCCATGCAATTTCCCAAGACCTAGTGGGGAAAAAGCAAAGTCTCCAGAATCAAATGGATTCATCAGGATGTTTCAGATACAAACAGCAGCACCTGAGCTCTGCTAAGGACTCCATGGATTTGGGATCCACACTTACAGTCTTTTTGCTGGCAATGGTTGCTGGATGGTCAAGCTCCGTGATCTTCTTCCACGTCACGTGGTTCAGGATACGCACCTGGCTCAGGAAGCGTGGCAAGGGGAGACTGTTAGGACAAAGTTCTCAAAATGGTTTAGATAAAAGAGGCAGGAAACACTTCTCACCTTTTCATCAAAGCTGCCAATGGCCAGGAACTGGCTGCTGGGACTCCAGGCGATTGATTTGACACCCAGGGGCCACTCGTAGGCGCGGAAGGAGGAGAGCAGCCGCCCATCGAGGGAGTACAGCAGGACCTTGTACTGAAACACAGACAGAGCCACTCTAAAAGCCAGCAAAGGTGTTAAAAACCACAGGCAGGCAAATCATCCCTGCCAAACACTGCCTGTTCAACATGCAGCAAGTTCAATTCAAAGGTACCAATGGTTATCTATGAGTTAAGAGGCTTCGTTGCTCTCTTTTTGGATGAGTACTTTCATTAACTGTAAAATCACTGTGCAATGCAATGCCAGTAAAGCTGTAAAAGACTTAATTCTTCCAATGTTCTTCTTCCATTATTCTTTCATTATTTCAAAAGCAGGTTCTGCAATGTTCACTTTTTTTTTTTGTAAGTAGAAATAATTTGCTGTCATTAAAGATTTACAGAACAGTGACATCCACTTGCAAGGACACCCATCCCCAATACAAGTGTTATATTTAACAAAAGCTGGACCCACAACCTTCTATGTCCAAAAGAAACTTTTTAAACACTAATTATTTTAGTCACTGCTTTATACATGATGGCCAAAGACCAGCTTGAACTCTCCATGAAAATAATCTGCTTTTCCTCCTACCTCCAGGCACGTGTCCCACGCTGCCAGCACACAGCCATTGGGAGCCCACTCAATCCCAGACAGATCCTGGGTTTCAGTGTCAAAATGCTGCTCACAAAAGAGAAACCACAAAACCATCTGAAATATGTCACGGAATCCTAAGCTAACAGAATGCTCAGTTTTAACCTTTCGAGGGCTACCACAAACACAAAAAAGCTTTTTGTGTGCCAGAGTAGCAACAGAAATATTTCCTCCTGTAATACATGCTGCATTCAGTGGATCTTTGATCCCCTTTACAGAAAAGCCAAAAGTTTCTAATACCTTCAAATGAACAGCATTTCATAAGAAAATTAAATTAGTTACACTGAATCAGTCAAAAACCCAGGAAGCCTAATTCCTTGTCTCAAAGCCTAGTAGAGGATCACAGAATCCCAGAATGATTTGGGTTAGAAGGGACCTTAAAGATCATCTTGTCCCATGGGCAGGGACACCTTCCACTAGATCAGGCTGCTCCAAGCCCTGTCCAACCTGGCCTTAGACACTTCCAGGGATCCAGGGGCCTCCACAGCTTCCACTACAAGGTTCATTAGGAAAGAGCTCAGGAACACAACAAACATGTAGTGGTGTTTCCCAGATTTTCTCTCAGCTTCTGGTGAGACTCAGAATTTCCAAATTAGAGGTGACACAACATACAGACAAGTTCTTAGTGAGGTTTAATTGCTCAGATCCAGCCCGTGGCCAATGCCACCCTCCATGGCCTGATCCCATGTGTGAACAGTTTATATCACATACGCCGAGTACCAAGCACTTGCTTCTCTCACTGTCACTAATGGAGTAGTGTGCAATATGTGCATGTAAACCCCCCAGCAGAGTGGGAGGAGAGGCAGAGCTTACCCTGAGGAGCTGCCAGTTGTTGCACACGAAGATGCTGATGAAATCCTTGCAGTCACGTCGCTCTGCCACGGCCATGTAGCGCCCGTCCTTGGTGAAAACCACCCCTGCCATGGGACAGATTAATTAAAACTGGCTTAAATAGAAGTCAGACAACAAGGCAGAAGAGCTGGTGAGTCTTCAGCGAGGAACAGTTACTCCCATTTCAAAGCAGAAATAAAAGAGGAGACAATTTTTTCACAGACGGTCGCATTAATCAAGGCAAAGCACAGTGTTACTGATTCATGGTGTCAGCAATTTTTAAGCTTGGAATGTACAATTTCTCAGGATGCAGAGCTCCAGCGTGCTTCAAAACACATCTAACCACTGACAGTTGTTATAGAAACTCAACAGATTTCAAATAACCACTTCATTTAGCCGGGCTAAGTGGATCAGTTATGCAACCATCGGGTCTCCACCAACTCCCAGGCGCTGCTCCCCATCCACTTGGATTTTGCATGGAACACATAATTGTCTTTGTCATCTGTGGGATACAAGCCTTGGGCAGCAACCTGCTCACCACAGCCATGTGGTCTGACAGCCCTGACACAAGCTTCCCTTTCCAACCTTCCCATGTGCAGAAGATGATAAAAGTCACTTTAGATTAATGTTTTTCATCACGAGCACATCCAGCATAATTTAATGTCTTAAAGGATCCCTCAAAAGCAAACACAACACAGATGCACATGTGAAGAGCAGGCACGTGGATCAGCTGGAATCCTTCACTCAGAGACCACAACCTGGCTGCAGGTGCTGCTCAGAAGGGACGGGACCAGCCCCTGTTCCCAAACATGGCGTTTGTCACTACATTAAATTCGCTTTCCCTTTCTGCCCCATTAAAGGATCATTCCCAGGTGGATGTGTGACACTTACCTTGCTGGCACGCTTTGGGGTACTTGATGTAAGACACAGACTTGGTGCACAAGGACCACACCGTGATTCGCAGCTGGCGGAGAGACAGGGAACAGTTTTAGTTATTTTTGTAGATTAAAAATAAAAGAATTAATAGGAAAACATCAACCTAATTCAGCAACACTAAGTGGATCAATTAACCTTCTGTGATTAATTAATTCTGCAGCTATTTTGGAAAACACAATGCCCTGGGAAGCAACTATGAGGAATTGTCTCCCAGTTTCTGGCAGTTAGCAGGGAATTTACCCCAAGCTTAAATAGGTACTCTAGATGGGGATACAAAATTCAAACCACTGATATGGAGAAAAGCTCTTCACGAATACTGAATTTCCTGACATTAGCACAAATGTGTCTTCCCAATCTATTGCCCAGAGTCACTTTGCAGTTGGAAAAATGCATTTCATCACAGAATCTGGAAGAGAGATGGGGAGTTTCCTGCCCTTACGAACGGATGACAAGTTACAGCCACTTTAGAACTTTGTATCCCTTGGGAAAAGGCTACCAAGTGTGAAAATTGAGCTGTATTTTTCAACATTTAATCACCCTCAGCTTTGATGGCTGATTTGTGTTTTGCTCTTCCCTCCTCAGCCACACACAAGGAGGCACCGTTACAGAATTACTGAAAAATTCGAAGACACCCAAAACCTGCTAATGCAAAGCATTGCTTTACACTGGTGTTTGGGGGATTTCTGGAGAACTGTGCTTCCACAAGCACCAAGAGCTGCAGAGAGGGCAGGCAGCTGCAGACCCAGCCTCCCCACAGCTCCCCAAGGTCACAGCTGCACTCCAGGCCCTGCCTCGCCATCTGCACATTACCCAATTAAAAACAAATACTCCCTCTCCCTTAGCAACGGCAGCCCCAGACACATGGGCATTCACCAGCATGGCACGTGAACCTTTGCATTTGGAGCTGGAGCAAGGAATGCTTCCAGGGACAGGTTTTTAACTTGTGTTCTCCTGCATTTTACTGCACCAAGGAAGAGCTACAGGTAGAACTTTTTGCAGTGAAGCACCTCCATCACGAAGCTGCCTTTCCCTGAACCACTGAACGCCAAATAATTCTGATCCATTATGTAAAACACCAGCACAGTCTCTGTTTCCTCCTCCTCCCAAATCCCACACAGCCCAGCAGCATCCCAGCAGTCTTGGGAGGAAGGTTCTGCTACACCTTTTTGCAGGTTAGTCCTCAACACACCTTTTCCTTCCCTGAAGTACCTGGCACTGTTCAGTGGTGACAAAGGATCCTGAGGGAGCACCCTATGGATCTGCTTTACTGGTAACACTGCAGGCTGTGTTGCAACAGAACCTGAATGTTTTTTTCTTGCTGACATGATCAGTTTTGGTGGGAAGCACAATTCCAGGGATTTACAGGGTTCAAACCAAGCCTCAGCATCCCAATAAATGCTGCCTCCCCATCAGAGATCTGTGGAGTCCCAGAACAGTCCCTTCTGCCTTACACGTCAGACAAACTTCTGAGATTTGAGGAAACAACACAGAAATTTTTTTTCCATGGAATCATAGAATGATTTGGGCTGGAAGGGACCTTAAAGCTCATCTTGCCCCACCCCCTGCCATGGACACAGACACCTTCTAGTAGACCAGGTTGCTCCAAGCCCTGTCCAACCCCACTGGGAAGTATTTCTTGCCAGTATCTCACCTAACTCTAACCTCTGTCAGTGTGAAGCCATTCCCCTTTGTCCTGTCACTCCAGGCCCTTGGAAATAGGGGCCCCTCTCCATCTTTCCTGTAAGTTCCCTTCAGGCACTGGAAGGCCACAATTAGGTCGCCCCAGAACCTTCTCTTCTCCAGGCTGAACAATCCCAACTCTCTCAGCCTTTCCTCCCAGCAGAGCTGCTCCATCCCTCTGATCTTGGTGCCTCCTCTGGACTCTCTCCAGCAGCTCCATGTCCTTCCTATGCTGGGACCCCAGAGCTGGAGGCAGCTCTGCAGGTGGGGCCTCACCTGAGCGGGGCAGAGGGGCAGAACCTCCTCCTCTAAGTTTAGCAGCTCCTGGAGGAATCCACAAGATGAACAACATAAATCAACTTTTATCCCTGGGCCTGCTCACTTCCGGCCACCCAAACCCAGCGTTGTCAGTCTGCTCCTCAGGCAAGATTTACTTTAAAAATACCAACACGATGCCTCCACACATTCTTCTGCAGCAACTGCAGCACTGAAATGCTGCTGGGGACTATTAATTGCAGCCCTAAATGCACTGGCTGCCCTGCCTCCCTGAAGCAAAACACACAGCACACATTCTCCAGCCACTTAATACAAGCTTAGCAGCTGCAGGCTTCGAATGCTGAGGGCTGGATCATCATTTTTCCTGACAAAGGCATCTTAAGTGCTGCTGCTCGGCCTCATGAACAGCTCCCCTGGCCTGCTGGGCATCACACACACTTCCATCCTGGACCACACTGGCTGCTTCAAGCCTCAGGAGGCAAAACCTTGCTGCTCATGTTGAGCTCAGGTGCACAGGAAGAGGAAAATCTCTGTAGATGAGAAACACCACTGAGTTCCCACTGTCACCTCTGCCCTGCCCGAGGCTCAGCCAAAGAAAAGGCAAGGCCACCTTTGTTTTGAAATATTTCTGCATCCATCTCTGCTCCGTCAGGGAGCCACAGAGTCATGTAGGATGGGAAAGCCCACAAAGACCACAGAGTCCAACTACTTCCCCAGCACTGCCAAGGCCACCCTTAGACCACGTCCCCAAGCACCACATCTAAATGTCTTTTAAATCCCTCAAGGGATGTTGACTCCATCCCTCCCCTCAGGGGCCTGTCCCAGTGCTTGACAACCCTTTCCATGAAGAAATTTTTCCTAATATCCAATCTAAACCTCCTTGCTGTAAAGACAGAAGCTTCTCCAAAAGGGTCAAGCTTTATAACTCCTCAGAGAGGACAATAATGGTTTCCCTGTTCTTCACTACTGAGCACACGCTCCTGGCACCAGATATTTGGGTGCCATCACACCCTGATATTGCTGGGGGGGCACTGCCCTGCCCTGCATGCCCAAAAACATGGACACCAAACTGCCCCAGTGCCTCTGCAGCACTGGGGAGAGCCCAGAGAGCACAGCCAGCACACGTTTCATGGCACAGTCACACACACAAAAATACACCTGGCAAAAACCCAGACTACAACTAAACCAGATGCCTCTAAGTGTCTGATAAGCAAAGCCCTCATCTTCACTCCATCTATCAGCCTTTAACATCTAGTAAGATCACAGAATCACCGCATGGTTTGGGTTAGAAAGGCCCTTAAAGATCATCTTGTTTCAAATCCTCTATTCACAGAACCACTGAGGTTGGAAAAGACCAGCAGGATCACTGAGTCCAGTCCAAGCTGTGCCTGATCCCCACCTTGTCACTCAGCACTGAGCGCCACCTCCAGGGATGGGGACTCCACCACCTCCCTGGGCAGCACCTTCCAATGCCTGACCACCTTTTCCATGAAAAAATTCCTCCTGGTGTCCAACCTGACCCTTCCCTGGCACAGCTTGAGGCTGTGTCCTCTCATCCTGGCGCTTTTTGTCTGTTCAACTCCGCTCTCTCCAGCAAGAGCTGGAGGCTCAGAGGGAAGCACACAGATACACTCCATAACTCCATTGTAACTTCTCACCCAGCTCACACAACCTGATGGTTCAGCCTAGTGCTAGGAACAGGCAAAACCAAATCATTTTGATTCCTGAAAGTAGAATCCTTTCCTGTTGTTCCATTTGTGCCCACTCAGACATTCCTACAAACTGAGAAACTCACATTACGTGCTTAATGTGTGGATTTCACACCCCCTTCCCTTAATATTGTGTTTACAACTCAATTGTAACAGAAAGGGAAAATCCTCATATTCCCACCTGGAACATTCCACAGTCTCGTTTACGTTGCCAACATAAATGAGATGAAGAAGATTAGAAGGATTGTGTCACAGCTTGCAGACAGGATCGGGAGCAACAGAAACACCAAACACAGAGGGTGAAAAAAGAAACCAAACGCTTCAAAAATGACAGGAAATTTCCATTGCTGCTCGTTGCCTTTCTCAGGGAATTCATGGAGAAGGGACAATTGCTTTTATAGCAGGAGAACAGCCCGTGGTCAGATAAGTTGCAGCAAGCCATTCTCCACTGCTCCTTTTGGGGGATACTTTCTCTTCAGCATAGATGACTCCATTGAGTGGAGTTGTCAAACTCAAATCCTCATGATAATGGTGTCTGAGAAGTTTTCAGCTGTTGTTTTGCAGTGGAAAAACAAACCAAAAGCAGAAGCATTTTTAAAATAGCCTGAAAACAGCTGAGAAATAAAAAGTATTTAGATGGTAACGTGATAAACAGTCTCCAGCGCCGGGCCCAGGACCACGGCTCGATGTTGACAGCTCCAGGCAGGTGTAGGACTGGTGATTTTCAGCAGACAAAAACACACTTTTAAACAACCTACAGCTCAAATGACTGTCAACTCTTGTCCCAGACTTGACTGGGTCACTTGGTCCCCTTACATAGCAGTGTCTGTCAGCACTGGATTTCAGAAGATTATTCGGAGCACATTCCTCGCCAGGAAGCAATTTTCAGCCGATGCAGCCACGCACAGTTACTAAGGATTAGCTGGGATACACACACAGAAACACACACTTCTCCCTGCTGTGGAGTTCCAAAGAAGCTCCTTAATGCTTAAGGACCTGACATGGAATGAGACCAAGTACAAAGTATGTCGTTTGTAAGCACAGCTCTTCAGAGAAACACTCCAGAACATCTTCACACTATTTATCCCAAAACACGAGGATCATGAGGAAGCAGAGAATCACAGAATCCCAAGATGGCTTGGGTTGGAAGGGACCTTAAAGCTCATCTTATCCCACCCCCTGCCATGGGCAGGGACACCTTCCACTAGACCAGGCTGCTCAAAGCCCTGTCCAACCTGGCTTTGAGCACTTCCAGGAATGTGAAGAGGATCCATTTGCTTTCCTTCAGATCTTTCACCTGCAGCTCTTGGTTAAGCTCTACCTGTGCCTGTAAATTCTGGTGGAATGATGGCACTGGAAGGAGTCACATTGGGTTCAACACCTTCCACAGGACACACTGATAACGCGGAACTGCCTTCCAGAGTGGATTTCAGCAGAGAAGGAACACTGATCACAAAGAAACCCTACAAATTAGCTGATGAATTCCAAGTGTCAGAGGATGGTGCCAGACTCCTTTTTTTGGTGCCAGTGACAGGACAAGGAGTAATGGCCATAAACTAAAACACAACAAGTTCCACTTCAACATGAAGAACTTCTTTCCATGGAGGGTGGCAGAGCACTGGAACAGCTGCCCAGGGAGGGTGTGGAGTCTCCCTCTCTGGAGACATTCCAAACCCACCTGGATGTGTCCCTGTGTCACCGGCTCCAGCTGACCCTGCCTTGGCAGGGGGTTTGGACTGAATGATCTCCAGAGGGCCCTCACAACCCCAACTATTCTGGGATTCTGTAATGATTTTTCTGAGGCACTGGTAAGTACAGACTGCTAGAAGGAAATTAGCACAACCATAACCTTTAAAAAACTCAGGGAATAAGGAAGTTCCTTGTGAGCTTTCAGTGGAGTTCACACATGAACCTGAAGAATTACGAGAACAACTGCTTACTTGGTGCTCTTTGAAAGCATCAAGCCACCAAAGCCCAGCTGAGCTGCCTGATAGGGAACCCCCAAACCCTCCAGGCAATTTCTGGATTTGATAACACACTGATATTAATTATCCCCAAAGCTTGTCCTGAGCACTGCCCACATCCATCCCCCCAGCCTGCGGATTTAGCAGGGAGGGAGTAAACACAGCTCCAACCGCGGCCCGGCCCTGGCAGCTGTCTGACAACAGCTAATTTAGCAACCTGTTTACAGCTGGAAAGGAAACTTATCCCAACACAGATGCCAACTTGGCAAAGGCTTAATGAAATCCTCTAAGGTCAAACCGAGTTCTGTTGGGAGGCAATAAATCCTTGCTGGTCCACCCCCACACGCACGTGCTACAAGATCCTTTCTGGGAGCCTCACACAGCCCCAGCCTGCAGTTCTGACTCCTCCGCTGCTGCCTGACCAGCAGGGATGGCTCTGCTGCCTCCAGGCTGGAATTCTGGGCTTGTTTTTAATTTTTATTGCCACTATCAGGGCAATTCACACCTGGGAAAACCAAGGCCTAAACTCATGGCTCCTACCTAAAAGGGCGAGGAAGGGGGGTCTGCAAACACACACACACACACACACAGGGCAGAGTCCGCATCTGTATCCCACTGACACTGGGATTTGCCCAAAAAAAGGGGGAATCTTGCATTGCAGCGTAAGAATTCTGTGCTAGCCAGTGTTATGGCACAAGAGCCTGCCACCCAAAACCCACCCGCAGGTTTGGAAAGAGTAAACACAAAGAGAAAGTGTCTCACATGCAGTTCTTCGCTGTTTTCTGACCCTTCATTATTGTACTGAATAACAGGAATCATCAGCTCTAATCCAAGGGTGGAAGAGTCAGAAATCACAGGTCTTCCAACAAACCCACCATCCACAAACCAATTTGGATTCTACATGAGTCTGTGTTCCCCAATACAGGTCTTAATAAGCACTTAGAGGTGTTTTAATTTTAATTTTACAAGCGGTTCCATCAGCAGTCTGGCTCCTATGTGTCAAATCAAACAATTGGGAAAATATTTCCAGGATCTGGATCTAAATCTCATCTCATAGGTCAATAAACCTAAGCCTGTATGTTTTAATTTAAAATCACTCTGAAATGTTTACGGTTTGGGTTTTTTTAACTAGAAATCCTGAGCTTTTCTCACTGTGAAAGCAATATATTGGATTTCTAAAACTGCTTTGTTGAATGCCATCAAAATATCAAAATCAAAAACACCAAGACATGTTCTCAAACATAATTTCACCTTCAAATTTAAGTGTTCATTTTCTATCTTATCACCAGAAGCAAGAGGACAAAGTGCTAGCAGAATAACAAACACCTAACCTGGAGTTAACCTGAGTTACACACAGGAATACAGAGCTGCATCCGTGCTCTCCACCACCGCTGCAGCTTTAAGGGTTGGGTTATTTTAGGAGGCAAAGGGCAGACAGCAACATCTGACACCGTGGGGAGCAACCCTGCCTCCACACTCACATGGAACTCGGTGGTGTTGAGGATGTGACGACCGTCCGGACTCCAGCATGAAGCCACCAATCCCGCGGAGCCCTCGTCGATCCTACAGTGCCAGGCCGGCTGCTCCAGGGACCAGACCTGGGGCAGGGAGCAACCAGACAGCGCAGGAAGCAACAGCTGACCCAAACCTCTGCTCAGGAGGACTCCCTGCAGCTGACAACAGGCTCCTGCATCCCACCCCAGGGAGCTCAGGGACACCCAACCGCCCGCAGCCATGAAGGACTGGCGCTGGATCCCGCTGCAAAAGTGAGTCCCACACCTCTGGGTGATAATGGAAATGGCAAATGATGTGCGGTTGTTTTTTTCTGAATATCCAACATTTAAACAGGCTTAGTCCGTTTAACAAGCTTGCATGCATTTACTCCCTACTGCAGTAAGAAACTGGTAAGATAATCTCCAATTCTGATCTGTTTTGCTAGGTATTTTTATCCTAAATATTCTTTTTCAAACTAAGATGTTTGTCATGGCTTTCAAAATCCTGGCATGCTGTGTTATGCTCGAACTGCGTTATCAATAACATCAGGTGCTTCAGCAAAGCCTCACGCTAGTGCTGGCTGTTAAGCTCTCACTCACATCACACCCCAATCCCAGCAGGGAACACGCCCTGTCCTGCTTTCATCCTCACCTGGACAATGCCTCGCTTGTACAAGGCACACAGGATGAACAGGGAGTCCGAGGACCACTCGAGGTACTGGATCTGATCCAGGCAGGTGTAGAGCTGGAGGAGCTGCAGGGAGCTCGCATCCCGAACCACCAACCGGTGCTGCACACATGAGGCCTGGGGGGAACAGGGACAGGGCTGAGGTGGGGCGGGATCCTGGATGGAGCACCGGCACTGTCCCTGCCAGGCTCGCTGCGATCCCAGGTTTAGTTCAGAGAGGATCAATATTGTGTTTTAGAGAAAAAATCCTCCCTGTCAGGGTGGTGAGCCACTGGCACAGGTTGCCCAGGGAAGCCGTGGCTGCCCCTGGGTCCCTGGAAGTGTCCAGGGCCAAGCTGGATGAGGCTTGGAGCAACCAGGGATAGTGGAAGGCGTCCCTGCCCATGGCAGGGGCTTTGAACTAGATGAGCTTTAAGGTTCCTTGCACCTCAAACCAGTTGGGGATTCTACAATTCTATTCAATATGCACTGAGCTCCACTGCAAACTACTGTGAGAACAGCTAACCCAGGGGGAAAGGGTGTTTTACAGTAATAAATAGAATCCTTGCTGATTCCATCACTGCTGGCTAAGTAACTCCAGTTTTCAAAAAACTACTTTCTGTCTTATAACTATTATTTTATTTAGAGAATCCCAGGATGGTTTGGTTTGGGAGGCACCTGAAGTTCATCTAGTTCTACTCCCTGCCATGGGCAGAGACACCTTCCACCCTCCCAGTTTGCTCCAAGCCCCAATGTCCAGCCTGACCTGGGACACTGCCAGGGATCCCAGCTTCTCTGGGCACCCTGTGCCAGGGCCTGCCCACCCTTACAGGGAAGGATTTCTTCCCAATATCTCATCTAACCCTCTCCTCTGGCAGTTTGAAGCTATTCCCCCTTGTCCTGCTCCTCCAAACCGCTGTAAAAAGTCCCTCTCCATCTTTCCTGTAGGCTCCCTTCAGGTACTACTGAATTTAAAGTACTAATTCATCTAACTGATTAAGGTTAATTTAACCTAACTCACGTCTCCGGTATTGACCCTTATTGACCCAAAGCCTCTCGGCAGCAGCCTCCGAGCTCAGATCCGCAGGATCCGGGGCTCCACCGCTGCCCGCTCCGTGTCCGCCCTCAGCCCGGCCCGGCCCGGGGGGCCCCGCGCCGCGGCCGCTCGGGGGCCCCGCCAACCGCCCCGTCCCGGGCCGCGCGGCCCCGCTGACCACGACCGGCACTCACCAAGCACTTTCCGTCGGGGGAGAAGCGGCCCAGGAGCCCCGAGAGCTTGAACAGCTCCGAGAAGTTCATGGCGGGCGCGGCGCCGCCGGGATTCGAACCCGCAGCGCTCCTCCCGCCCCGCTCCGCTCCGCCGGGGCCCGCCGGAAGGGGCGGGGCCGCGCGGGAGGGGCCGCCCCGGGGCACGCCGGGAGTTGTGGTCCCTGCGCCGGCCCGGCAGGGGGCGCCCGGCGGCGGGAAGCGCGCGGGAAAGCGCCGCGTGAGCCGCATTGGTGTGCAAATGAGCCGCTAATAAGCCGGGTAATGACGCGATTAATGAGCTGAGGGGCGTGTTCCCCCTCCTCTCCCCATCCTCAGAGAACCCTCCCTTATTTGGCGCCTTTCCGCGGGCAGGGTCCCGCGCCCGGGACTGCCCGGGCTAATTAATCAGCCCTTCTGGCTAATTAACCACCGTTTCCGGCTAATCACCACTGCCGGCTAATTACCAACAGCAACGGCAGCACAGGCAGGATGTCCCTCCAAGTTCCCCGGACAGGACCGAGGAACTAACAATTGCAATAGAGATACCCCAGCAAAAAGGATGTGAACTGACTGGAACCGATCAATAAATAAATAAATAAATACAGGCACAGCAGGGAAGAGGCAGATCCCAGATAACCCTCTCAGGGGACATATTCCTTTGGGAAACAGCCCCCTCCCGGCGCAGCCGGCCGCCAGGGAGCAGAAGAGCCAAGAGGGGACGAGGAGGGTTACAGGGATGTCTGTGTTCCCAAAACATAGTCAGTGTCCCCAAAACTCTCCGATCGCGCGGGCTGAGGCTGCTCTGCATCCCTTCCCCACTGAACAGCCAGGGGGATGCACAACTGCCTCCCTTTGTCCGCCCGGTCTGTACCCCCGGAATTTTTGGGCGGCAGCAGCCTGGCTCCCATCCCAGTGACAGCACAGTCCGGGTGGGACCCCCTCCCGGTTTGGGGGCCACAATCACCATCACTTAAAAATAAACCTCACGATCAGAGCAAATATCCGAGTCTTGATTTCATTACGGATTATTTGAGTTCCAGAAGCTGATTCCAGCCCCACCGATGTTTTTGGGGGGGCTTGAATGCATCGGTTTTCTGTCCCCACAACAGAGGGACAGACGTGACAGCTGCTCTGCCGTCACCATCTGCCCCACGTGTGATGTGGGGGTGCCTGCGGGCAGGGAGTGTCTGTTGGTCCCCAAGTGGGGACGGGGGACCTGAACACAAGCGGTGATTGCCCAAGGATGAGCAGTGCTCGCTGCCTGCCCCCGGTGACCGAGGGCAAGTGACCAGCGACACGGGAGCTTGTGAGGAGGGTGTCAGTGTGACAGGGTGAGTCCACAGGATGCAGATAATTAGCCTTGTGGGTGATGGGTTTTAATCAGAAATGTTCAGCCGTCACCCACTGCCCCTCTCCGTGTGCCTTGGCAAGTCGCTGTTCCCTGGGGGAAGCAGCACACGGAATCCTGGAGCCCTTCCCCATCCCCCAGGCAGGTGGTCCCGGTGGCTCCAGGAGAGATGAGCCGGTCACTTGGCTGAATGCAAACACAAAACCCGCTCAGTCCATCAGTCCAATGAGGGGAAGAGCCTCCTTTCGTCTACACTGAGCGTCCCTTGCCGGGTGTCCCATCCCTGGAAGTGCCCAAGGCCAGGTTGGACAGGGCTTGGAGCACCCTGGGACAGCGGAAGGTGTCCGTGCCCATGGCAGGGGCTGGAACTGGATGATTTTTAAGCTCCCCTCCGACCCAAACCATTCCCTGATTCTGTGACTGTCATTAAAGCCCAGCAGCCGCCTCGGGCGCGGTGCTGCCGGGTGGCCGCCACTCTTGCAGCCCCCACACCCAACTTGCCCCGGCGTCACTTTGGCGCTGGTGACCAGCTTTAATTCCCTGGCACGCTTGGCTGAGCACTCCCCACCCCCTTGCAACTGCCTCCTATTCCAGGAAGGCGCGCAGGAGCTTTTGCCTCACTTTTCACACAGCTTTCCGCGGCTCCAATGTCATTGCCTTGGCGACCGGGACGCTACTCCGGTGTAGTGCAGTAAATAACGTAGATCCTCAATCCCAGGCTACTCCTGTCTGCGGGAGACCTCCGGGGGAACTCAAAACGCAGGTAGGAAGGAAAAAAACTACCAAAGGAAACCCCTTGCTATGGGTATGTGTGAGTTTCTCGGCACGACCCTCTCCTGAGCGCTCGATAACGCGGCTGCAGGATGATTTGCGGCCGCTTTGCTTCGTGGGCTTGTGGCACAACATTAAAGTGTCTTGGAAAGTTTGCTCCCAAGTGCCTTGGCTCTGGAGTTAAAGCACTTGCGGAGGAGCCTTGAACGGGCGAAGCAGAGGAGGGGCTGGATGCCGGTGGGATGCGGGGGCCGGCGGCCACAGGCAGGTCCCTGAGTGGGGCTGAGGCTGGGCTGCCGAGGAGGGAGGGGGAGCAGCGGCCTCAGCCTCCTGCCCCATCACGAGCTGCTGTCAGTGAGTGCAGCCAGAGAGGGTTTCTGTCCAACCTGCCTCCTCCTTGGAAAGCAAATCGTTGATAAGCTGCTGGACCCCAAGGAGGGCTCCTGAGATTCCAAGTGAACTGCAGGAAAGCTCACTCACTCACTCTCCATTGCTTTCACAAGCCTCATTTTGCAGGTGTGGATTTAACAGCCCGGGACAAAGGAATGATAGCACAGGGCAGCGTTGGCACCTTGGGACTGGCAGCATTTTTGCGAACATTAAGTTGTTTGCTGTGGGCTGGATGAGCCTGATGGGTCTCGCTGTGCAGAGGAGAGAAGGTCCAGGGCCAGTTCCCAAGTCATGGAGCAGCTCCGTGGGAAGTCCTGCTCTCCCAGAGAGCCCTTAGGAATTAGTCATAGCCCTGTTACATCGGCTTTGGGCATTTATCTCCCTTTAAGGTGGCTGCAAAACGCTGCCGTGTTTCGTTCTGGGCTGCTGGAGGGGCGGGATAGCTGTGAATTTGTTATCTGCGAGTGATAACAAATACCGGGCATTTCTGAGTGCTAAACCCGAGCCCTAAAGTTGATGATGGGATCAGAGATGCTCCTTCCAGAGACTGCAGAAACTCAGTGGGCAGGCAGTGCTCCCAGCAAGGCTGAGAGCCCACGGTGCCCCTCACCGTCCTCATTGTGACGAAAAAAGCTGAGTTTTAATCTTTCTAGTAATTTATTCAGGCTCAGGAACCGTGAGTGAAACACGGTTGGACAGACAGAGGTTCATCTGCTCTGCTTCTCCAGGGAGTTCTTCTCCCATATTGGGGTGGCTGTAAGGACCTTGGTCCGTGCTTTTCCTTCTCCCTCTATCTCTGGAGCTGGGTTTTCCACAGTGGAAAACTGAGAACGTGGAGCTTTTCCACACTAATCTTCGGAAATTATTTCAGCGGCAGTTCCCAGGGAAGTTTCACGGGCAGAAGGCACCGGACCCGGTGCGACCCCGCCGGGTCCCGCATCCCGGGGCTGGCCGCCCCAGAGGGAGCAGAGGTGGAGGATCGCTGCTCGCAGGCTTTCTGTCCCCGCTGCCGGGCTCTTTTCCCGTGTGCAGTCTCCCTGCAATGCCCTGGCCAGCAACAGAGGGAAGCAGCAATCCAGCGAACGCCGGAGCCGGCTCTGAGTGCGCCTCTCCCAGTAAACGCCGGCAAATCCCGCCGGCAAATCCCTCCGGCAACCCTGGATCCCAGCACCAACCCCCTGGTTTGCACATTTTGGTCTCTTTTCCTCTAGAAACCTGCAATAAATCCAGTGCAGGTCCCTCCCGAGCTGTGCCAGCCGTGCCAAGCATCCACCACTGTCTCCCTTCCACGTCGAAGCAGAAGGGATGGAGATTTCCTTGCTGGACCCTTCCCTGGGCGAGGAGATCTCCACTTTAATAAGTAGTTTGGGGTCTCTGGAGGTGCTAATTAATCCTCCTGGTGGACTCTGGCTGGAGGACTCTTGCTGGAAGAAGTCAAGGATGATAGCCCAGGTCTTCCCTTTGGTGTGGGGAGCTGGTGACAGCAGGGAGCTGACACAGGGCAGAGGCAGAAGAGGCTCCAGACTGGGTGGGGCAGGGAGCTGAACCTGGGCTGTGGCTGGTCGTGAACTCAGCCCCAGGTGCCATTTACTCATCCTTGGGAACGGGAATTGCACCCAAGCCATCAGGAATGCTTCCAGAGCAATGCAGAATTAGGCTCTAAGGCTCTTCCCAGTTTAATTTTGATGCGCACAAAGAGCTCCCACTGCTTCCCACCAGGTGTCTTTTCCTTCTGCAGGGCCTCACCACCACAGAGCTTTCCCAGCTTCCCAAATGTGAATGTCTCCACCATTCCCTGCATAACAGGGCTCTAAATGGCACCTCCTTCCAGAGGGGATTTCACCAGCACCAGGCAAAATTTGGGGAACCCTATTTGTAAGTAAATTGGTCGGTAAATTCTTTACCAACCCAGGTGCCCGGTGCCAGGCTGTCACTCTTGCTGCAGAGGCGCTTTCCCAGGAGGAGCAGGGATCAGAGCAGCAGGGATGTGCCTTGACAGCACCACTGACTCCAGCTTCCCTTTGTGCCGCCTAGCTCAGAGCTCAAACACGAGAAGAGGCTGGCCTGGCTTTGCACACTCAGCCTGTGCTTTGAAAGAGTGAAAGGGAACTTCCAAAACGCCCTTAAAATAGTCAGATTTCTTTCCTTTTGAAAACGAGAGCAGCCACGTGGTTAGAGCTGGTGTCACCCGTGATGACCACACAGCCGGGGCGGTGCGGAGGTGCTTTCTCCTCTGGAGGAAAAGGCCTGGCTACTTCCTGAAGCTGCTCTGGGCCAGGGAAAGCAGCATGGAAGAAGGGTAAGGCCACCAGCAGTCACCTGCATCTGTTCTAGGCTTTTCCTCCTCTCAAAGCTGCCCTGTAGGTCCTTTCATTTCTCTGTGTGTCACACGTGGGATGAGGAGGGACGGGAGGACACCAGGCTCTGCCTGTTAGCTGTCCCTGGCATGGGACCTGTGGGGAATGAGCCCTCCTGTGCCCTCCTGTGCCCTCCTGTGCCCTCCTGTGCCCTCCTGTGCCCTCCTGTGCCGTGGGAATTCCTCCAGGCAGGGTGGCTGCGGATGCTGTGTTTTGTAGAAATCAGCTCACGGGATCTGCTGACGGGGAAAGCTTCCCTGCTTTCATTTTAACTCCCTCCCCTGCAGCCACCCGGTCTCCAGCTGAGTCAGAGGGGCCCGGGCCACCCCGAGCATCCCTCACTCAGAGAGCTCGGCTCGGCAGCTCAAGCCCAAAAAGCAGGAAGTTTCGGGTTTTCACTATGAGATGTCGCGGCTGGGAAGGGACGCTGACACCAGCAGGGGTGAAAGGGGCAGCCAGATGTGCCTGGGGTGTATCCGAGTCAGCCAGGGCAGGGGAGAGGTCCTGCTGCTTCCAGGGAGTGGGTGAGGGAGCAGGAAGATGGTTGCCCATCGAGGCAGCACGAGGCTCAAGATGGCTCCGTGCAACCTCCGGCTCCGGCTGCTGGGTCCGAGAGGTTCTGGGCACACAGGGAGAGCTGGGCTGGGCTGCTTTCCTTCCATGCCTGAGAGAGGCCAAGAATCCTTGTGCAGGGGCGAGGGGAATGGACTGGACTGAGCATGGCTCTGGTTGTGACTGTGCAGCAGCATCCAGGAGGCTTTGGCTGAAAAACGGGTTCATTCCACTGAGCTTGGGTCAGCCCTGCCTGCTGCCCTGGCCTGCACTGCTGGGGGTGTGGGCACTGTCCCCCATGATGGCCCATGGGGGTGTCCTGTGTGTCCCCAAGATGGCTCTGGGGGGCTCTGGTCCTGTGTGTCCCCCATGAGGGACACTGGGGTCTCTGGTCCTGTGTGTCTCCCTGTGATGGGCCCTGGGGGTCCCTGGTCCTGTGTGTCCCCACGATGGCTCTGGAGTTTCTGGTCCTGTGTGTCTCCATGATGGCCCTGGGGGTCTCTGGTCCTGTGTGTCTCCCTGTGATGGGCCCTGGGGGTCCCTGGTCCTGTGTGTCCCCACGATGGCTCTGGAGTTTCTGGTCCTGTGTGTCCCCATGATGGCCCTGGGGGTCTCTGGTCCAGTGTGTCCCCCACAATGGCCTTGGGGGTCCCTGGTCCTGTGTGTCCCCCACAAGCAGCTCTGAGGGGTCTCTGGTCACGTGTGTCCCCCATGAAAAACCCTGGGGATGCCAGTCCTGTGTTTCCCTCACGATGAATCCTGGGGGTCTCTGGTCTTGGGAGTCCCTCACGAGGGGCCCTGAGGGGTCTCTGGTCCTGTGTGTCCCCCACGAGGGGCCCTGAGGGGTCTCTGGTCCCTGATGTGCTTCTGGGAGCGAGTTGGGATTGAGGAATTCCTGCCCTTGGCTGGCTGATTTGCTGGAGTGAGATGGCACAGCACAGCGTGGCATGGCACGGCACGGCATGCTGGCAGTGCTAACCCTGCTGTTTCCCTTTGCCCCCAGAGTGATTTATCCCCTGTCGGACTCCCCCGCTCTGAAGATGTCCCAGTCGTCCGCAGCTGACGAAGGCACCACGTTCGAGCACCTCTGGAGCACGCTGTAAGTGGGGTGTGAGCGTTCCCCATGGGGGTGTTTGGAGGCAGCTGTGGCTCTTTGGTGGCTCTATGCCAAAGGCAAATTTCCTTTCGCATCCTCTGCTTTCCACAGACGCCTTTGCCACCTGACAAATTCTGCTCCCAGGTCCCAGACTCTCTGCCCAGGGATTCCTTTTGCCAAACAGCACGGCACTGTCTGTCTCATGGGTAGCTTCCTCCTGGATGCAGCGCTCCACGGCATCATGGGGATGGTGTCAGGGTCAGAGCAGAGCTCCCCTCAAGCTGGGACCCTTAATTCCAAAATTAAACATCTTCCAGCCCCACCAAGACATTTGTAACTCTTCTGGCCCTTAGGCCTCATGCCCTAATCCAGCAAGGGAGAAGGACTGTGCTTCATTTTGTCTTCTTCCTCCCTTGGTCCCCTCATGTGAAGACATCCCAGGGGGACAGATATGCTGGAGCAGCTGGGTGGATGCAAAATTTCCTATATTTCTGCTTGCTTTACCTGCCAGGTAAAGCCTGCTCTGCCATGTGGAAATAAAAGCAGAGGATGGAGGAAGAAGTTGGGAAAGGGACACTGTCTGAGGGGACAGCGAGTTGCTGGTAGGGGGGTGGTAGGCTGCGTTGGAGAGCTGGGGAGATGACTGTGCCCTCACCTTCTCCTCAGGGAGCCAGACAGCACCTACTTCGACCTCCCTCCAGCCAACCCCACCGGCAGCAACGAGGTCTCCAACCGCACAGAGGTCACGATGGACGTGTTCCAGATGAGAGGCATGACTGACCCGGTGATGGTGAGTGTGCTCAGACAGCAGGGACGGGGACCTGCACCAGGCACAGACTTGATTTCCCTGCAGGGGTGGGCTGGGGGCTCTGGGGGGAGGCTCTGGGGTGTTTGCTGGTCCGTAAACCGAGCCCAGCCTTGCTGGTGCAGCACTGCTGGCACTGGCACAGGGTCTGGTCACCTGTAATCGATGGCACAGGGCTCTGGTGCAGGGTCTGGTCACCTGTAATCTCAGGGGTCAATAAAACCGTGACTATTTATTGTTGGGTAACATCAGTGCAGGCAGCAGCGGGGGCTCGGAGCTCTGGGGGAGTACGAGGACAGGAGCCGAGCGTCATTCGCTCCGGGACAAACGGTGTGGAGTAAAAGCCATTTGTGAGCTGCTGCGGGGGCAGAGCTGCCGGAGGGGCGCGCCGTGCTCCCAGCTCTGCTCCCACCACAGCCGCAGCTCCGTGCCGGTGCCCGTCCTGCGAGAAGCCTTTGCTTCTGCCTAAGACAAAGTCTTGGAAAAGCATCGCGGGCGCGCGAGACATCCCGGCCGCTTGCGCGTGTTCGGTGGCTCCCGGGAGCATCCCTGAGGCTGCCCTGGCTCTCCGCTGCATCTCCCTGCGGAGAGACGCTGTTTCCCTCCAGAAAGCCGCCGTTTCCCTCGCCGACAGCTTGCCTTCCCTCCCCCAGCCCCTTTTCCCTCGCTTTCCGCTCGTTTTCCCTCCCTTCCCCGGCCTTTCACAGCGGGCAGGGGCTGGGCAGAGCGCTGCTAATCGGGGCTGTGCCCCTCGCTGAGCGAGCCCTCGCCTTTCCCCTCGCTCCCGCTGCAGCCTAAGCCGAGCCCGGCGGGGCCGGAGCAGCCTGGCGGGCATGACAAGAAGTGCTCTGGTAACGGGATGCCAGCGGCCTGAGGGAAAGGCGAGAGAGGGGAGAGGCTGCGCAGGGTCCGTGCTGATTCCCGCTGCTCGTGGCGCGCAGTGGTGCCAGAGTGGTGCTGGTGCTCTGTGGCTGCGAGCATGTCACCCCAATGCTCTGCCAGGCATCTATCCCTATCTGTTCCTGCCTATCCCTCTAGATATCCATCCATCCATCCATCCATCCATCCATCCATCCATCCATCCATC
>NW_024581114.1:433794-444238 GCF_017639235.1 Corvus kubaryi | reverse complement strand
ATCCATCCATCCATCCATCCATCCATCCATCCATCCATCCATCCATCCTCACCATGGATGCGTATCTGTCCATCCAGATAGAGACAGCTCCGTATCTCCCAGACACGGAGCTCTCACAGAGTCACTGCACTGCCTGCTCAGGGCAAGGGTGGGCACCTCCGTGTGCTGGTGACAGGTGCCAGCCCAGCAGGTCTCCAGCCCCGTGTGGCTGGAAGAAGCTTTTGAGAGCGGGATGCGGGCAGGTTTGGTGGTGGAGCTGGACCCCCGCTCTCCCTGCAGTGGGAATGGTTGGTATCGCCCAGTCCATCACTGGGCAAGCTGGGGCCTGCCCTGTGCTTTAATGAATAGTCATGAGGGACAGAAGGGGTGGGCCCCGTTTTGTTGTTGGATGCAGCGAGTTGACAGAACTAAGGGAGATGAAAAAAGCAAAAAAGCCAACAGACGGCGGCACACGGGTGGCCGGCGCAGCATCCCTGGCGCTGCCTGCCCGGCCCCGCTCCCGCGCTCCTTCGTCCCACCCGCCACCCCACCCCGGCCACCGCCCCGACCCCATGACTCCCGTGGCAGGAGGCTTCCCGGTGCTCCGTGAACCCCAAGACAACTAAAATGCTCTACATCAGCGACCCGATGCAGCATTACACCACGGTAGGTGCTGCTTGCTGTGGGCGGGGGTTGCCTTGATGCTCTGCTTAGAATTATCCTCTACTGCTGGGGCACCTGCTCTGGCTCTGCCTGCCCAGCCTGGCTGCTGCTGCCCAGGATGCTCAGGGGTTGTCCCAGCGCACGCCCATCCCCATGCTGCAGCTGCACGGAGGAGCTGGGGCTGGTCCAGCCCCGCTCATGAGCCACGAGCCGTGTTGGTGCAGGATGCTGCAGCCTCAGTGATCGGTCACTGTTCCTCTTGCTTTGCCCCATCTGGTGCTTGCAGAGCCCAAGGTGTGATTTGAGCCTCAGGTGCCAGGGGTGTAGGCTCACCTACCTGTGTGTACCCAGGTGGGAGGGATGTCAGCTGGAGCATCCATCCGAGGAACACCTGGAGGTGCTGGACACCACCAGCACCACTTTGACCTCCCCAGCCAAGCCCACACCACACTCCTGCCTCCCCTGGCAGGCTTCCTTTCCCTGGTGGGGATCCCTGGGAGGGTCGAGCGGGTGAAGCAGGACCTGTGCTGCAGGTAATACATTCCCAGCCCTGTCCTCAAGCGCTGAGGTTGTTTCCTTAGGGAAAGGGGGTTGTGTCTATCCCTGGCATTCAGAACAGTCCAGCACAGGCACAGAGGCAGTTGGAGATAGAAGGAAATCACTTCATTCCTGGTTTTTACCTTAAGTGTGTTGGTACCAAGCTCATGTGTCCCGTTGTCGGGGCTGTTCCGTGGGAGGTCGTTGCTGCAGTTGTGTGAATAATTATTCCTGTGTGTGTAGGTACATATTTACAGACACACACACACACACACACACCTGCCTTCGATTGGTCTTTTAGGGGAATGTTTCCATAATGTCATCAATTTTGAACAGCAAGTCCATCGTTTTGCCCTGCAAACGATGCACCTGACTCTGGATGTCTATGCCAGCAGATTCCCAAAGCCCAAGCACTCAGGATGCTGCCTCTTGCTTTGTGCTAAGGCAGCCCAGCTCAGGGCAGGCAGCCTGGCTGGCAGAGGTGATACCCTGGGTCTCCTATCTCATCATTCTTCCTGAGGGAAGGTTTCCTCCCATGCAGAGCTCAGGATGCTCCATTCTGTGGTGGGTCCCCATTCACTTGCCCATTTACAGCCACAGGCTTCAGCCATGAATGGTCCTGGCTCTCAGCATGAGAGCAGAACAGCTCAGTCCTGATACTCCTGGATCATCTGGGCTGTGTGCAGCCCCATTCTGCAGCAATCCCTTTTCCCTTGCTGCTGTTCTCGTGGTTGATCCCTGAGCTTTGCCTGTGCCACCTCACTGCTCCCCACGGCAGCTGCATTTCCCAGTTGGATGGCAAGAGCTTTCCTAACGTGCCTGTTTTGCCAGAGTTTCTCATAAGTTTTTCTCCAGGTGAAGCCTGGATTAAGGAAAGCTTGGCTTGTCTTCGGCTGGGCTATTTATAGAGCGGCAAAGAGGAATAGAGGGATTTAGGCACATATTTTAGGGGAGAAAATGGTTGGATGTGTAAAAGCAAGCCAGATCTTGTTCAGCATTCCTCCAGTTAGTCACAGGCTCCAACGACCTTGTGAGAGATGCAGGCAACAGGAGAACTTCCCTGGAGAAGGATGATTGCCTTTAAACCATTCCACATCGTAGAGGGTTGGGTGAGGTTGGGATCCCAAGTTAAAACACGTCTCCTGATTCCTGAGCCGTGAGCCTTGCTGCCCTTTGGAGAAGGCTGAGCCTGCTGGCTGTGCCTATGGCTGCTTCCACAGCTCCTGGCTTCCCAGAGCTGCCCCAGTGGGTGCTGGGGACAGGGACGGGACAGTCCCTGCCAGGCATGAGGGCAGTCAAGGGGGGCTGTGTCGCTGCTCCAGTGCAGGGAGCGAGGATGACGCACGGCGATGCACTGGACACTGCGCGTGGTCACCAGCACTGCCACTGCCTCGGGGCTGCAGGGTGAGAGCAACCCCTGAGCAACTCGGGAATTGCAGATTTCTGGGGGAAAAAACCATTCCACTTGCTCTGAGAAACAGTTGTATTTGAGTCTGATTTTCCAATGAAATGCTAAGGTCGCTTTAGCCACACGGCTCTTGGGAATGTCGCTGTGCTTGGGCTGTGCCTGCGGGTAAAGGAGCTGCCAGCTCCTATTGGAAGAATCTGAGAGTAATTGGTCAGAGGAGGAATAAGGAAAAAATTGTAAAAAGTCATGATTTGGTCCAACAGGTCTGGAATAAGAGCCAGGACCTGCCTAAGTGGGTCCGTTTGCCCTGTGACTTTCCTGCAGTGCGCTGCATCGCAGCCGCGTGCTTTGTAGGTTTGAGGTTTTCCCCAAATTAGAGCAGCATCGGGCCCTGGGAGCAAACATCCCGCTGGGAAACCAGCTACAAATCACTGCTCGGGGCTGGCTGGCTCAGGGCAGCACTCCCGGGAGCGGTGTGTAGGTGTGTGTCCGTGACCAGCGAGCACACGAGGGACAGCTCGGAATACAGGACGCCCGCTCGGTATCGCCGTCGCGATGGAGCGATGTCATCGCCAGGGACTGCTGCTCTCCTTGGCAGGGTGGCCTCACCGAGCTGTGACACTCTGGCTGCTGGAAGGGACACCGTGGAGAAGAGCCCTGCGTGCAGGACAGGGCTGTCACTCCCTGCCTGCAGAGGGACATTTCCCACACCTGAGCAAACCCCACAACATCCCTGCCCTCTCGCCGCTGTCAGAAGCGTGGCTTCCCCAAGGCAGGTGCGCTAGAAATCCGGGATTGTGGCACCTCGCTGCCTCCAGCGAGGATGGAGCAGCTCGAGGGGGGTGATTTAAGCACACGGAGTTTATCCCTCACACAAGTGGTGACCTGTCGGAAAACCCGAGCCACCCAGACCAGCTCTTTTGGCTCCCCTCCTGCACGCTGGCCCTTTAAGGAGGCTGTAACAGGACACCCCAGCCCTGGAGTAAGGTGGCTGAGGTTTCCCTGTCTCTAAACTGGCTGGTGTTTTCTTTTTTCCCTCCTCCCCTTTTCCCTTCCTCCAGTCCCAGTTCAATTTGCTGAACAACAGCATGGATCAGAGCATCGGCAGCAGAGCAGCCTCCACCAGCCCCTACAGCTCCGAGCACACCTCCAATGTCCCAACGCACTCGCCCTACTCGCAGCCCAGCTCTACCTTCGACGCCATGTCCCCGGCTCCCGTCATCCCCTCCAACACCGACTACCCTGGTCCCCACCACTTCGAGGTGACCTTCCAGCAGTCCAGCACCGCCAAGTCAGCCACCTGGACAGTAAGTTTCGTGTCTTCTACCTTGGCTAGGGAGATGCTCAGCACCACCGGCCGCGTCCTCCCCGCCGACACCCAGCGCGGCGGCGGTGGGGAGGCTCTGACGGGGCAGCTGCGGGATGCAGCCCCCACTGATGGGGACTTCACCGGCGCAGGCGGTGGCTCTGGGAAGCAAAGCGTGCTGGAAACATCGGCGCTTGCTTTCCAGGGGGTTTCTCCCAAAGGGCTGTGAAGCACAGCGGCTGGAATGTCACTTCTCCCGCCGCAATTCCCTGAACTGTGGGTAAATGTCCTCCGAAAAGAAATGTCCTGGGGAAGTACCTGCCTTGTTCTCACGGTGCTTCCCGGCGTATTTGCCAGCGGGTGCTGTCAGAGACGAGGCTCGTGTCTCCCAGCTTCGCTGTAAGTGCCTGCTTGTCATTTACAGTCCTTCTCCATCCCGTACTAGAGGAGTAATGTAATCCCTGTAAGTCACAGCAAATAAGAGAGCGGGCTTTTAAGCGCAGTAGGTTTTGATGCACAGAGGGATGGCTGCACAGCTCCGTGCTGTCTGCTCGGGAGCCGGGATGCAGCTTTGGTCCACGGCTGCTCCGACCGCCCTCCTGCTGCCCGGCACAGGAGGGCTCTGCGAGCAGGGACCCAGGGACTGGGCAGAGCGCTCGGGGGCTGCTTTGCTTTTTGTGGCAAAAGGTGCTAAATTCGCATCCTTGCTACTGGCTCAGCGCAGCGTTTTTAAGGAGAACCAGCACTTGTGGCCGGTGCCGGAGGCATTCCCACAGCGGGTGCCTCTGGAGTACAGGGGAGAGCCGCTCACCACGCTTGAGACGGGCGGGTTTTCTCCTTCGGGAAGCACTGGCAGAGCAGGAAGGTTGGGGCGGGACGACTGACACACCGCAGCAGCAGCAGTTTCCTCCGGGGCTGCGGTTTGACACTGTCATGGAACGGGCAGAGCAGCCCAGCGATGTTTAAGCCCCGGGCGTGATAATGACCTTTGTTTGCGGAAGGTGACGTGTTTAATTGCCAAGACGGTCCTTCCTGCGGGAGACAGAAAGCATCCTTGGATGCTGTCGTGCAGGGACACCCCAGGCAGCGGCCGGCGAGATGCTCCCGGTTGTCCTGGGGAGGATGCAGGAGGGGACGGGCTCCGGTAGCGGCCGCAGCGCTGGGGCTGTGTCCTGCGGAAGCCAGTGGGTGTGTGGAGTGGGAAAGCAGCAGCGAGCCGGCAGCGGTCGGGCGGCTGAACGCAGCCGAATTCCCGGCTGGTGCAGCCCAGCAGCTTCCCCGCAGCCGGTGGCTGCAGCTTCACACGCACCGGGGGCTTGGGGCAGCGCCGTGGTTAAACAGGACTTGCCCTCGTAGGGGTGGTAAAGTCTCCACTCTTTCCACTGTCTTTCCTTGCGGGATGTTGCTCAGGGATGCATTTCATTAGGAACTGAATAAACCAGAGGTCCTCGGGCAGGATGTGACTCCAGCCCACTCCTATCCCTCCTGGGGGATAACTCAGTTACAGGTAAAGCTGCACAGGGAAGGGAGGCATTCCCGTGCCACTCACGCGTCCCAATGGAAACCGAAACAAGGCGCTGCAGGGTGTCTTGTCCCGACATGCTGGGATGGGGACCAGAACGTGTCCGATGCTCGTTTGTTTGCCACTGTCCCCAGCTAGGAGTGCCGGGGGATGGCTTTGGGATGGAGCAGACGCAGCGCAGCAGGGCTCCCCTCCTGAAAGCCATCCCATTCCCCTGGGATCTTTCCGCGGTTCTAACTAAAGGGAGTTCAGGCTGTCCCTCATCACACTGTGCTCCTGGAACTGCCGTGTCCCACTGGGAGCTCCTGTCCTCACCAGGACAGCATATGGCTGTTTTTCCCAGGCCTTTGAGGGAGATCAGGGCAGGCACACGATGCCAGGAGAGCAGCTGGACCCGGGAGCTGCCCGGAGAACACGCTCATTCTAGAAGTGGCTGGGAGCATCCGGGGAGGATGCGCCCACCAGCCGGGGCTGGGAGCCATGGCTGCAAGGAAGGGTCTTAGGAAGGGTCCACAGTGAGGATGTGAGTGCCTGAAGTGACTTTAACACTTGGGAAGGCAGTGAGAGGTGTGTGGCCCTCTGAGCCACCATGCCGGGGTGGCTGCATCCCCCAGAGCAGGTTGGCTGCAGGGCCAGTGCCCACCTGTGCTGGAGCTGAGCCTTGTGGGCAGCAGTAGTGGGTTGGCAGCATCTGGCACCCTGGAAAGCACAGGGGACGTTTCATTTGAAGCAGTGATTCCTGCAGGATTGCCAAGGTGGGTGCAGTGTGTCCGGCTTGCCACGGTGCCATGTGAGGAATGGTCCTGCTGCGGTGACAGCTGGTGTCACTCCGTGTCCTCCTGGCTGGGGCTGTCACAGGCATGGTCAGTGCTGGAAGATGAAATTGCTGCCTTCCTCCCACTCACCGTGAGCTCTGCAGCGCCACTGCCACACCTGAGAGTTCGTCCTGGTTTAACGGGGAAAGGAGCTCAGCAAAACAAACGTGCTCCATGCTGTCAGTGAACACACAAATAATGCTGGATGGGACAGCGTGAGCCTCCACAGGAGGTGGGAGCACACATGGAAGATAAGGAAAAGCCATTGGCAGATGCAGGCACTTGGGAAGGGAAGGTAAATGTCCGGTCAGTAGGGCTGGGGACAGAGAGGGACATGTGACAGCGCAGTAATGGTCACACCAAGCACAGCAGCACCGACTGTCCCGGTGCTCTGCAGGACACGTGTGGTTTGGGGCAGCACTTGGGAAGAACCAACCCAGCCTGTTCCTCCTGCAGAAGCCTCATGGCTTTTGATACGCTGAGCTTCGCTGTGCCCAATAATTTATGCCAGGATGGTTGATCAATTTCCACCAAGCATTGACCACAAGCTCGGCAGAGCCAACATGCTGAGCAGAAATTTGGAGCTTCCTGCACTGGAAGGAGTCTCAGCTGAAGGTTTCCTGCAGTCTGGGGTTGAATCATGGAGGATCTGGCCACGGAGGAATGGACAGCTGGTGAGCAGGCAGTGCCAAAGCAAATGGTTTGTGTGAGTCACCTTGTCAAACGATTCAGCATCATTTTTTGATATAATCATGAGCTTTGGCTGATGGAAGTGTGTAGCCCAATGGCCTCCTGGTTTTGAAGGGTTTGGACTTGAATCCCTCTGGAACATGTGGCATTATCCATTCTCCCTCACTTAGGAGAGGAGGCTCCTAAGGACCAGGTGAGCTGGCCACTCTGGGCAAGTGAGCTGGACAAGTGCTTGCTCTGCAGGGCTGGGCAAGCCAGTGTCACCCAGGGGAGCAAAGTGTCCCCAGGCCCTGACACACACACAGTGCTCCTGTCCGCACTTCAAACCTTCTGCTGACAGAACAGACATGGCTTGGGAGGGAGATGCGAAGAAGATGAACGATTTGGAACAGATGCCTTGTAGAGCAACACCAGAGAAATGTTCTGCATGGAAGTTACCCCCAAGAAGAGCAAGGGGGCTCAATCGTGGTGTGTCCAGGAGATGGTTCCTGATAGCAGCCAGCTCTTTAATCTAATAGCAAAAGACATAATGAGATCCAACACTTGGAAGCTGAAGCCAGGCAAATTCAGACTAGAAACAAGGTGGAATATTTTTTTTTAGCAGTGAGGATAATTAACCATAGGAACAATTTACCAAGGAATGTACCCAAAGAATCCCAGCTCCTGAAGGATTCAAATGAGGAGTCTGCATATCTCTCCAGAGATAAGATGTGCTTTAGCAGAAACCTTTGACTCAATGCAGGAGGAGAAGGAAGGGGTCTGAGGGCAGCGCTGTGGGCAATGGGACCGGAGCATCATCAGCCGCTCTCTCTTGCCTCAAAACGCTGATTTTCTAATTTTAGAAAAGAGGTGAACAGAGAAAGGTGAAGCCTTGGGACTGACTGAGGTGTGCCCTCGCAGAGGGACTCTGGGCAGTGGTGGGTGACACTGTCTGTCCCAACCCCTGGGCTGAGCACTGCGCGTCACCACCAGCTCTGGACGGCAGCAGCCGCGCCGGTCCGTGCTGTGAGAAGCCCTCCAGGCTGCTGCCACCTCCCTTTTCATTTTTAATGGCCTTCTTATCGCAGAGAGCAACGGCCAGATGCCGAAAATAAGGTTTTCCCTGTGGGTTGGAAGCCCCCCTCTGGCAGGCTGCTGCGGCGGGGCGGGCCGAGGACCGGGAGCTGCGGCACGGCAAGACGGGGCACGCCGGCATCCTGCCCGCCCGCCGGGGCCACCGGGGCTGCGCTGCCCGGAGCTGCCCGGACACGCTGCAGCCGCAGCCGATCGCGGCGGTTTTCTCGCCGCAGCCCCTCGCCACGCCAGCCAGCTGGTAACTGACGGATAATTAGGATTTTTCTCAAGTCGGGCTGGCGGCGGAGCGGGGCTCCCTCCCCGCCGGACGCTGTCACATGTGCCGGAGCTGCAGAGGTGTTAATGGGGTCTTTGGCCTCCCGCGGCCGGGCTGCAAAGGGACGTGGGGGCTCGGGGCCGTGGTGCGGGGGAGCTGCCCGGGCTCACACGGAGCCCCTGGAGCCGGGGGGAGACGGACAAGCCCCCGAGCTGAGCAGGCAGGGCGGTCTCTGACACAGGCATGGAGGGTCCGAACCGCTCCCAGGCTCTTGTTGCTGTTTCGGGGAGCAAACAGCCTGCGAGGGAAAGGCTGGACAGGTCCACAGCCAAGGAGAGCTGCTCCTGCTGCCATGGACAGCAAACCAGTCTGCTTCCCAGTGCTCGGCCAGTGGGAGATGGCAGTGCGGAACTGGTTCCACTTGCTTGATAGATCTTGCAGCTGGAGCACGGGCACTGGGGAGCTGAAATGATTTCTCTGTCCCAACTGAATGAGGAGGATGGGAGTAATTGGTGTGGTGGGAGGCAGGCTCTCCCTTGCTGGTCGCTGTCTGAGGCTTGTTGGGGTAGAGGCAGATATAAAGAGGAGGGGAAAACCTTCAGGAGCATCTACAGTCCAAGAGATCCCTCTGCAAACTCTCTCTGGCACTTTCCCATATCCCAGGGAGGTTGCTGTCCAACAGCCGTGGCCTGGAGATGATCAGGGGCCACACGCCCTGAGGACGCTCTGAGTGTGCAGATGAGCGTGGGTATTTTGCCATGCCAGAAGTAGGAAAGCAACCTCGGCACCAGCCTTCTCTGAAACCCATCGAAGCCAACCCACTGGAGGCTTTCCACCAGCTTTCTCAGGGTGTGGATGAGGCTCCAGGAGCTCCAGACACAACGGAATTAAGAAAAAAAGGCAAAGGAATTCAGTGTGTGATGTTCCAACACGATCCCGCTATCAGCTCCATTATCTTGAACGTGTCTGGTATGCACAGGTCAAGGGAATGGCTTCCTGGCAATGCTGCTCCATCGGGAAGGCAGGAGAGGTGGGAGAGAGTTGGGAGCCCTGATCTCTGGTGCATGAGAGGGGGAAAGGATGCTGGTGTGCCCTTGGCAAACCCACTCACTCCCCATGCCCACTCAGGCAGTAGCTGAGAGAGAGCAGAGGAGCAGCCCCTCCTCCATGGCACAGCCCTCCTGGGATGCTCCAGAGCCTGTGGTTTCCCCTGAACCCTGCTTTAGCTGTGCTGGTTTTCATATTTCATTCCCAGCAGCAATTCCCAAGACCAGCAGCAATTCCCTTCCCTTCCCTTCCCTTCCCTTCCCTTCCCTTCCCTTCCCTTCCCTTCCCCTGCCCTTCCCCTTCCCTTCCCTTCCCTTCCCTTCCCTTCCCTTCCCTTCCCTTCCCCTTCCCCTTCCCTTCCCTTCCCCTTCCCCTTCCCTTCCTGCCCGCTCCCTGCATCCTTGGCAGTGTGAAGTAACCTCCTTGCTGGATTTGTGGCTTCCTTTTTGGGTGGGAGAGAAGGGGTTGGCTTGGTCAGGGGATCTGAGCATCTACCACACAGAGGGAGTCAGACCTACAAGAAGAGATTAAACCCCAGAAGTGCCAGCGCTGGCTCAGCAGTGACTGAGAGAGATCCCAGCTGGAAGTTATTTTAAGGATGTGCTCACTGGAAGGCAGGGAGAGGACTCCTTTGCGGGTGAACCAAGGGATTTTAATTAGCAGTAATGGCATGCTAATTAAGGTAGAAGAATGCAGGCTGGAGCACTGGTAGCCTCCCTGTGCTGCTCTAGCGGGGGCCCTGAGACCTCAGTGGTCTGTAGGGCTGGGGGACCTGTGGGTGACAGAGGTCCCCTGCAGCTGATGATGGCTGGGGTGATCAGAGGGGCTCTGCTGGGTGCCTTGAGACCCCCTGTCCTGGGCACAGCTGGTGGTGGCTTGGTGTCACCCCAAGGCATCGCTGCCATGGTGCGGGGACCGCAGGCACAGGGAGGCGGGTGTTCCTTATGGCCATCACCACCACGGTGCAGGGACTGAAGGGAGACAGAGGTGGGTGTTAGGGCATCCCTTAGGGCCATCACCTCAATCCATCACCACCATGGTGCAGGGACTGGAGGCACAGGGAGGTGGGTTTTGGGGCATCCTTTATGGCCATCACCTCAATCCATCACCACCACGGTGCAGGGACTGGAGGCACAGGGAGGTGGGT
>NW_024581114.1:427975-433784 GCF_017639235.1 Corvus kubaryi | reverse complement strand
ATCCATCACCACCACGGTGCAGGGACTGGAGGCACAGGGAGGTGGGTGTTAGGGCATCCCTTAGGGCCATCACCTCAATCCATCGCCACCACGGTGCAGGGAATGGAGACATGGAGAGATGGGTTTTGGGGTATCCCTTATGGCCATCGCCCCAATCCATCACCACTGTGGTGCAGGGACTGGAGATAGGGGTACCAGGGTACCTCTTACAGCCATGCCCAGGGCAGTATCCCCACTGCCCAGCCCACCTGTGTGCTGGACAGGTACCTCAGGCCCTGCCGGACACTCCCCTCTCCTCTCAAGCACCAGTCATACTCAAACCCGGCTCGTAGTAAATGAGCAACAAAGTAGCTTGGGAAGGAATTTCCAGCTCAGTGAGGAGTTTACAGGCCGGTGATTAAAAAATGGCTATTAAAAAAAAATTAGCTGGGCCGCCGGCACGTCTTCCAGGATCTGCCGTAACAGATTCGTCCGAGCCGGTTAACGGTATTTGCGGTTTGCAAGATGCTACATGTCTGGGGAAGATGACAGACACGTTATTATCACCTCTCGGCTGCGATCTGCCCCAACCTGTCCCAGGATGCAGCTCCGCAGCTGCTTGCTGGGGAGTGCAAGGAAATTAGCAGCCGGAGGCGGCACTTTTCTTCTCTCTGCCTTGCCAGGCCAGTGGCTTTATTGGGGATCCATTGACTGCAGTCCTGGACACGTCTTGAGTAGAGCTAATGAGAAGCCTGGAATGTAGGAGAAGAAGAGGAGGAGGAGGAGGTGGCTGGTAGGGAGGAGGGGGGGAGGATTTGTGGAAAAAGCAATTGTTGAGCAAATCATTTCCTTCAAGAGGGAAAGGAGGCCTTGGCTGCACCTTCCCCAACAGGCAAGTCTAGACGCTTCGGTGTCAACAGTTGACGATAAATAAGATTTTATCAGCTCCAAATCTGTTGGGACACATCCTCCTAGCGGTTCTGCTGCCCAGGAAGGGCTGGGCAAGATGGACTTCGCCAGGAGGTCTTTCCAGGCAGAGGATTCAGGTTATTTTTGGTGTGAGGCTGTCAGCATCCATGAGGAAAACCACCTCTCCCTGCTCATTCTCTGCGTGGGGTGGCAGCGCTGGTGGCCTGTGGAACCATCCCCTGATCCTGTCTCAGGGTGGGCAGTGATGGATGCTGAGACTCCACGTCAACGCTGCATCCACGAGCCACTGTGGGGCATTCACTCAGTGGAATCTTGTGATGTCCAGAACATTTCCGTGGGGCGGCAGCACTGGGATAACCATGGTGAAGCCTCACAGTGGCCGGTGCCACCATGGGGCGACTTGTTTGTGTCCTGTTCCATCTGGCACTGGTGCAGCACAGCCTCGTCTCACCCAAAGAGCAGCTGCGTTTCAAACACATCCAGAGACCTGCTGTGGTACCAAGCTCTTGGGGACACAGAACTTAGAGCTGATAGGCTGCTAGGGGTTAAATAATTTGGCTTTTCCGTTTTTTGGCTTGTTCCTAGAGCTCTGGACAGACAGCACTGGCAGGGAAGGGACAGAGACAGATCTGCCGTCGCAGTATCAGCCCAGAAGTTGAGGGTGACACTGGAAGCTGCAGGAAACCCCAGAGGAATACAGGTTCTGTGTGTTCCATAGGCTCCAGGGAGACTGTCAGTGCTGCTGCTGCTGCTCTGTGCTGGTTGGAGCAATCCAGCACCCACAAGCCACAGAAACCTGTTGTGTTCCTCAAACACACGGTGACACCCAGTAACAGACGCTCTCCGGTGCTTTCCAGGAACAGAGATGGACCTTAGTCCTAATGTAAGCACGGAGACAGACACCAGCAGTCCCCAGGGCAGAGCAGGGTCTGGAGACACAGGCAGGAGTTGCCCAGGGCAGAACACACCCAGGCTCCTTTGTAGGTCTGAAAGGAATCCTGGAGCTGAGGTCTGGATGTACCAGGAAGGTGTACAGGTGCCCCAAAATGTTGTTCCTACACCCAACAGCAAGCTGGCAGCAGCCCAAGTGACCTGAGCTTTGGCTGTGACCCAGCTGCCACATGTGGCCAGTGCTGAGAGGTCAGTTTGTCCAAACACTGCAGAGCGGGGAGGATGTGAGTGAACAGACCGAGGTTGCCCCCAGTGCAGGTGGCAGGAGCACGACCGTGGCACACAGAGAGCCGAAGCAGCGAGGCGGCTGCGCTGGTCTGGGTTACATCCCAGCATTTTGATCTCTGGGTTCTGCTCTGCCACTGCCTCACATCACACTCGAGCAGCATGTGGTGCCTGTGGTCCCTGCAGGGTGCTGTGCAGGGTATGGCTGTGCTGGGACGTACCAGAGCCTCAGGTGATGCAGCACAGCCCGGCAGAGATGTGCATGGCGGGTAATTAGCAAATACAGATAACGGAGGAGAGAGGTGCCTGCCCAGGGACACTGCTCAGCACAGGTTTTGCTGTCCCCTACAGAGAGTGTGCATAGCCAAGCTGGGGATGCAGCACAGCTGGGGCTGCAGAACCTCCTGGGATCCCAAAACCACGATGCTGGTTGTCCTGGTGGCCATGAGCAGCCTGGGTCTGTGGGACCGGGAGCGCTCGGCTGGAGATGCGGCACAGGACGGCTCCACACCGAGAGGAATCAGGAGCGCGGCCGCCCAGGGCACAGCCTGGACTTTTCTTGCCCAGAATTATCAGCAGGGAGTTCCTTAAAAGAATAGTTTGTTATTGTGGAGGGATCTTTGAAGGCGATCCCGGAGCTGTTGGGACACGATAAGGTTATCAGCGGAGGCAAGTCTGCGCGGAGCGGCCGCCTTCCCCCTGCAGGGCATCCCTCTGCTATTTAACAGAGATTTATCCATGTCATAACATGGTATAATGAGAGAATTTGTTACCAAAGAACTTGCCATAATGCACCTCTGCTCTTCCAGAGCAGTTATAGTTCCCAGGCATGTTGAGGGCTGCCCGGGAATGTCTACATGAAAAGATCCTTTGACAGGAGTTGTCAGTGTTTTAACACCTGGCAAGCAAGAGCCCCCTCCAAATAACCCTTGTTTTGCCACAGTGGCTCCTCTAGACGAGGGCATTAAACCCCATCGTGGTGGGCGAGTGGGTTCCGTGGGCTGCAGCCACGTGGGAGTTTCCTCTCTGGCCAGGCAGAGCGGAGTCACCACATTCTGAGTGGAGCCTGCGCTTCCAACTCAGGCCTGATCCCTGAGAATCCCTGCTGGGGGTGCAGGGTCACACCCAAGAAGCTAGCCTGGCCATGGAGGCAAGGTGTAGCCAGCATCCTGAGGTATAAGTGCAAAATTTGGGGATTTCAGTAGAAGTTGGTGTTTCCAAGCATCCTCTCTGGTTGGGCAAGTCCAAGTGCCTACAAAAATAAGGATTAATTCTTGCTGTCAGGTTCAAGTTTGTGTTACACCTCTCGGTCACCACCCTCCAGTGACCGCAGCACCTTCCTGCTCCCCCCAGCACCGAGCAGGTTCTGATCTCGGGACACCCACGACACCCCATTGTTGTGCCTCCAGGAGCCGGTACCAGCCCAGTGCTGGAGGAGCTGCAGGAACTGCTGCTGTTTGCCTTGGTGGAGCCTCTGACCTTTATGTCTTCCCAGAACTTCCCCAGAGACCACCCAAATGAGACAAACCTGGAAATGCTTTATGTTGTTTGCCCTGTCCCAGTCCTGGTGGTGGGAGCACCTCGCTCATCCACAGGCAGATCCGCTCCTGCAGCCAGGGCAGGGGGACTGGGACACACAAATCCTTCCTGCCTGATCCACAGCTGCACTGGGACATGCTCATGGCCAGGAAAAGTGGGGACTGAGCCATCCATGTCAGCCCTTGAACACCCCCCAGCCCTGTGCTGAGCCCCCGTTATGGGCAGCCCCAGCTCAGGAACCCCCCGCCGGCGGGAGAGCAGAGCCTCCCCTGGGCACACCTGTATTTGGATGGCTTGGGACAAGCTTTAACATCCCCACAAACACTCTGCACGGTGGTATTTTTTTGGCACTGGGCACTGTGTTGTGGGGATGAGATAAAATACCTGGAGCGGGAACATGCCCTGCCATGCAGAGACGGGCTGCTCCGAGCACAGGGGTGGGCTGGTGTATAGCAAACACATTCCTTGCGAGATGGAAAACAGCGTGGCACAGATGAGGTGGAAGGGAATTGCACATCCCCACACATGGGCAGTTCCTGGAAGGTGAAGGACAAGTTCTCCTTCCCCAGCCCTGCTCTGAAGGGGCACACGCTGCAGCCTCCAGAGCTTCCCCCATCCAAGGGCCTTGTGAGAGAAGTTTGCCGCTGAGCAAACCCCACTGTGCCCTCACAGGGAAGAATTTGGTGGCCACAAACCGTTTTCTACTCAGCAGTGACTGTGGGCACTGCCTCCAGCTGCCACAGAGCATCCTCCTCCCACGGCCAGCCCGGGCAGTGGTCCCCATCATGTCCCCACCCTGTCCCTTCCATGAACCACTGCTGCTGCAAAGGATGGAGTCAGGATCAGGACAAACCCATCTGTGTCAGAATGAAACTCCCAGGTCCTGCCTAATGAGCTGTGACACTGCTAAGGACATCAAGCACGATTTCCTCAGGCTGTGACGCGCCAGTGCCCTCGGTGCTCCCAGCCCTTGGTCAGGAACCATGTGTGAGAGCAGATTTGGGAATGTTTTCAAAACGGGCTGAGCGATGCACGAACGAGGGCTTTGCTGATTTTCGGTGAGATTCCCTCTGCCTCAGTGCAGCGGTGACCCAGCTCTGCCAGAGCCCTTGCCCATCTGGGAAACCCTTCCCAGCCCCAGGAGGTGGCTGTATCTGGTTTATGTGGAAAGCAGATACCACATAGTGTGGGTGAAATGGTCAGATTTCAGTATTTCCAGGGGAAAGGGAAGGGAAGGAACCCTGCCTTTACACCAGAGCAGCAGAGGAAGCCGAGGGTGGCCAGGGGAGCACCCTCCACCCCACCAGTGCTGCTCACCTGAGGGATGTCTCCTCTTTCCCAGTACTCCCCGCTGCTGAAGAAGCTCTACTGTCAGATCGCCAAGACATGCCCCATCCAGATCAAGGTGTCCACTTCGCCGCCCCCGGGCACCATCATCCGGGCCATGCCCGTCTACAAGAAGGCAGAGCACGTCACCGAGGTGGTGAAGCGCTGCCCCAACCATGAGCTCGGCCGCGACTTCAACGACGGTGAGGGCTCCGAGCTGCCCGCATGGCCTGGGGGGCCGTGTGTCCCTCGTGTCACAGCCCTCGTGTGCACAGGGTGAGCCCCCCGGGCAGCCACAGCTCTAACTGGAGGTTTGCCTTGCAGGCCAGTCAGCCCCTGCCAGCCACCTGATCCGGGTGGAAGGCAACAACCTGTCCCAGTACGTGGATGACCCGGTGACGGGACGGCAGAGCGTGATGGTGCCCTACGAGCCCCCGCAGGTACCCGGCTGCTCGCGGCGGGGGGAGGGACCGGCTGCTGCCTCCGTGGTTTGGGTTGCTTGGCACGGGGCAAAGGGTCCAAGTGTCCCCCTTGCCCTGGCACATCTTAGACCACTCACTGCTCGCCCCTGGCAGCGCTGGCAGCTACACTCCAGCACCTGCAGCTCCCCGCCCTGTGAAGCACCCCAGAGCAGCCTGGTCTTGGGAAGTGGGGTGTAATGGGATACCCCCTCCAGCCCTGCCCTGGGTGCCCCCACAGTCCTGGTTCAGTCCCCTCTTTCCAGCCGGGACCATCCCCACACCATCGCTGGCGTTCCCCTGCTCGTCCTGCCAAGGCACCAGCCCTGTGCCAGAGGGTCCAGCCCTGATTCCTCACTCCCCGGGGGTCCCAGCCTGCCTCCCCTCCTCTTCTTCACTCC
>NW_024581114.1:413921-427965 GCF_017639235.1 Corvus kubaryi | reverse complement strand
CCGGGGGTCCCAGCCTGCCTCCCCTCCTCTTCTTCACTCCCCGGGGGGTGCCATCCTGCCTCCCCCCATCACTTCCTGCTCAGCACCTGCTCTCCCCTCTCGGGCAGGTGGGGACCGAGTTCACCACCATCCTGTACAACTTCATGTGCAACAGCAGCTGCGTGGGAGGGATGAACAGGAGGCCCATCCTCATCATCATCACCCTGGAGACGAGAGAGTGAGTGGCTGTGGGAGCAGGGATGGGCATCCCTCCCACCGCGGGAGGGCTGGGGAAGGAACCCTGCCCTGCAGGGAGCACCCCCAGGGAACGGGATGGGGCAGCCCCAGCTCGCTGCACGGGAATGCTCCCTTCTGCCAGCTTGGAAAAGGGCTGGCACGGAGGGACCAGGGACCCAGCCCAGCAGCTGGAGCCTTCCGCTGCCCCATGCGCGCCTCTTCCCCAGGAGCCAGCTGCTGAGGGGCTCTGCTGCTCCCTGGTCTGGTTTCTGCCTGGGCTGAGTCCCAGCGCCCTTCCCGAGCGGCGGCAGGGCCGCTGATTGCTCTGCTCTCCCAGCGGCCAGGTCCTGGGGAGGAGATCCTTCGAGGGGCGGATCTGTGCCTGTCCCGGCAGGGACCGGAAAGCCGACGAGGATCATTTCCGAGAGCAGCAAGCCCTGAACGAGAGCGCGGCCAAGAACGGCAACGCCAACAAGCGCAGTGAGTCCCCTGACAGGGGGCGGGGGGCTCAGGGCACCCAAAGTCCCTGCACTCCCGAAGTTTGGGCTCAAATCCACACTCAGGGGTGATGCTTTGACCTTTCCCCACTAAATCTCACACATCGGACCCCCTTGCAGAGCCCAAAGATGCCTGTGCACGGCTCCCACGGCCAGATACATTTATTCATTATTGACAATAACAAAGGGACGCTCCCATGCCAGGCCGCAAGGGAATGGTTTCAGCATCCTGCACGGCTTGAGGTGCTCCCTGCCATGTCCTGTCTCCCAGGACTCCACCAATTCTCTTCCCTTCTCCTTTCCAGCGTTCAAGCAGAGCCCCCAGGGCATCCCAGCGCTGGGCACCGGCATTAAGAAACGGAGGCACGGGGAGGAGGAGATGTACTACGTGCCCGTAAGTGTGGCTGAGCTGCAACGGGGTCAGAACTCGGCTTGGGACAGCGCTGGCACCGTCCCCTCTGCCAGAAGCATCTTGGGGAAGAGATGTCGGGCAGGTTGGGGCTGCACGGGCTCCTGTAGGACAGCAGGGGCCTTGAATAGGAGCAAAAGCATGCACGGGTGCACATGTCCAAGGGATTCCTGCATCCCGAGCAGTCCCTGGCCACAGTGACAGTCTGTCTGGGTGGAAAAAGGGAGCATAAGGTGGGATGGGAGTAAAGCAAAGTCCTGGTCTTGTTCCCTCCTCCAGGTGCGAGGCCGGGAGAACTTTGAGATCCTGATGAAGATAAAGGAGAGCCTGGAGCTGGTGGACCTGGTCCCGCAGCAGCTGGTGGATTCCTACCGGCAGCAGCAGCAGCAGCTCCTGCAGAGGCAGTGAGTCCTGCCACAGCCCCCGAGACCTCCAAAGTCCCTGAAACCCTCACAGCCAGAGACCCTCACAGTCCCTGAGACCCCCAAAGTCCCTGAGACCCTCACAGCCAGAGACCCTCACAGTCCCTGAGACCCCCAAAGTCCCTGACACCCCCCACAGTCCCTGAGACTCCCCCAGTCCCCCAGGCCCCTGCAGCCCCTTGAGACACCCATGGTCCTTGAGACCTCTCCTGTCACTGAGACCACCCACAGTCCCTAAGATGCCCACAGTTACTGAGACCCCCACAGTCCCCCCAGAGCCCTGCAGCCCCTTGAGACCCCCGCAGCTCCTTGAGACCCCCACAGCCCCTGAGCACCCTTGGCGGGGAGGTCTGATGGGCTGGAGTGGAGCTCCAGGCCAGAGCAGGGCAGCTCCATCCCACTCATCCCAGTCTGACCAGCGTGTTCCCTCCCGGAACAGGAGCCAGCTGCAGACACCTTCCTCCTACGGCCCTGTCCTTTCCCCCATGAATAAAGTCCACGGCGGAGGAATCAACAAGCTGCCCTCTGTGAACCAGCTGGTGGGGCAGCCTGCCCAGCACAGCTCCAGCTCTGCACCCAGCCTGGGCCCCATGGGTACGTCCTCCATCGCCAGGCCGGGCACGGGGCTCTCCCTGCCCAGGCAGTGCAGGGTTATCAGGTCTGGGTGGTATCTAAGGGGTGCATTTGTTGCCACTGCCCAGGACCCGGAATGCTGAACAGCCACCCCATGCAGCCCAATGGAGAAATGAACGGGGGCCACTCGTCCCAGTCCATGGTGTCCGGGTCACACTGCACCCCCCCGCCACCCTACAACCCCGACCCCAGCCTCGTCAGGTAAGGAAGGTGCCTGGTGCCCTGTCTGTCTTGTCCTCTGCTCCTTGCTGTGTCCCTTGCTCTAACCTTCCCATCTGTCTGGCAACTGGTCAACTGGCCACTGGCCCCAACTGAGAAATCACTGCTCCGCAATCACAGACTGTTCCTCTCACCTCAGCCACCAAAGCCCAGCTACCGACCAGTCAGAAACCCCCACTGCCCTCATGCAGCTCCCTGGGAATCCACCCCTGATCAATCAGAAATTAAGTACATCCAAACGAGGGTCTTGCCTTACATGTCCACTGGCATGTAGCTTCGTGAGCTTCCCCCTTCCCCTTCCGTCCAGCAACACCTGGAAATGGGTCCATGTGGCTTATTATCATCAGGAATGCATTAACAGCTCTGCAGATTTTTAAAGTTTTGGCCTTTAAAAAGACCATGGATGTTTTCACAGACCCTGGGCCAGCATCTGCATAGGGCAGAACCCGGGGCATGCCCTGATCCCCCTCCCCAGTAGCTGGAGCTCCCTCGTATTATGAGTTCCTGAGCCAAAATCTCAGACAATCAGGAGAAAAACATCTGTAGTTTAAGGAATGAACATAACCCCACACTTGGCTTTGACCTTAGTGGCAGTGGAGTTCTCCACGTCCCCCACCTGACACGGTCTGTCCCACAGAGATGGGACACAGCTGTTGTTCATGAGAACTTAATGCCACTTTATTTTCCAAACTTTCTCTGCAGTTTTTTAACAGGATTGGGGTGTCCAAACTGCATCGACTATTTCACCTCACAAGGGTTACAGAATATTTACCACCTGCAGAACCTATCCATAGAGGTAAATGCTTTGGGGAGATCTGTTCTTACCACTTGTTTCCAGCAGCTGTTGGTCTGAAAAGCAAAACCAAAACTGTTTTGGAGGAAGGGAAACCTGTGCCCCAACCCCTCACACAGAACATGTGCTCCCAGGATTGATGCCTCTCATTCCTGCCCCCTTGGTGGTCCTTCAGAGGTAGCAATAGCTCAGGCCTTGGTAGAAACCACAACCAGTCTCAGCTGCTTCCTCCAGACTCTCAGAAACAGCAGAGATCAAAGATCCCGGGGCCTGAGCTCAGGGAGATTTTCCACCTAACACAGAGAATACAGCTGAGGTGCTCAGAGGGACACCCCAAATCCCACTGAGCCAGCAGGGACACCCCACTGCAGTTCAGGGAGGTTTAACCTGGTCTCACCTCTTCCCCTGCTAATCTTTAAGATGAAAGAGGCTGAAATAAAGGAGTTGAGCCCAGGGCATTTTTATTAATGGAAGCTTGGAATGAAATAGCCCAGGTCAGGCAAAAGCTGTCAGAAAAAGCATGGAAGGGATGCTGGAAGTACCTGTGTGTGTCTAGAGCATCAGCCTCTGCTGCTGCCACACTGCTGGTATCAGGGGTGGCACCTGAGCCAGGGCTTCCCCAGCCCATCAGGGGAACAAGGAAAAGGAAAACAAAAAAAAATCCTGAACCCTTTGAGCCGTGGCAAGCCCTGTAAATCCTGGAGTTGGTGTTTTTGCTGAGACAGAGCTCCTGCCCAACCCCATTTTGCCCCAGGCAGGCGTAGCAGTGTCTCTACCTGGCAGCTACAACATCCTGCAGGAGAGATGATGATTTGTCACTGGTGGCTGGGGCCAGTTGTGTAACCTGAGCCTGGTTTTGGACCATTTGCTGAACTAACTCTGTGACCGTCTGTCAGCTGTCCAAGAAAATGTTTAGGAATGGCCAAAACCTGTGTCAGGGCAGAGCTGTGTGTCTGAGTCGGCGTTTGTAGCTACTAATTGCGTACTCGCTGTCTGCTCCAGTTAACGCTCCCGTGAGTCTCTGTGGCATTAACATGGATCCCCGGCAGCTCCCTGCTGTGCTGGTCTCTGTGCTGGCACAGCTCCCCTGTCTGAGGTCACCCACCTCTCCTGGCTTTGCGAGAGCCGCTGTCACCCACACCTCAGTGCTCGAGGCAGGTGCCATTCCAGCCTCCCGGGCCAGGACCAGAGCAGAAGCAGTCCCAAGTGCACAGGCACAAGGATGCTCCACACGCTGCTCTGCCACCTGTGTCCAAGGGGAACGTTCCCTTCCTTCCCTCCCACATCTGTTTGATATGAACCCCTGCCAAAACAACAACAAAAAGTCTCCAACCTGCAAAGCTGCAGTGGAGTAACTGGGTTACAAACGAGAAATAACCCAGGGGGTGATGGACCCATGGCCATGGTGGGAGGTCCGTTGGGCATCGTGCCCATGTGTCCCCCCAAAAGCACGACCTGGGGATCCAGGGCTCGCTCCTGCTGGTACAGTCACTCCTCTGGCGGCCGTGCCTCAGCGGTGCTGTCCTTGCAGGATCTCGGAGCACTGAAGATCCCGGAGCAGTACCGGATGATCATCTGGCGGGGCCTGCAGGAGCTCAAACAGAGCCACGACTACGGGGCCCAGCAGCTGATCCGCTCCAGCAGCAACGCCTCCACCATCTCCATCGGCAGCTCGGGCGAGCTGCAGCGGCAACGGGTGATGGAGGCCGTGCACTTCCGCGTGCGCCACACCATCACCATCCCCAACCGCGGCGCGGCCGACGACTGGGCCGACTTCGGCTTCGACCTCCCGGACTGCAAATCCCGCAAACAGTCCATAAAGGAGGAGTTCACGGAGGGAGAGATCAACTGAGGGGCTCCAGAGGTGTGAGACACCAGGGGGGTGACAAACTCCCCCCCTTGAAATGTATTTGCAGCCTTGCGCACCTGGAAAAGTTTAATTTTGTTATCCAGGGGAACTGCAGGCCCTGAGCCAGGCAGGAGGCGCCTGCCCTGAGGAGGAAACTGGAGGTGAGGAGGAGGAAGAAAAGGAGGAGGGCAGCCGAGCCAGCTCAGCAACCAGAGCAGGATTTCTGCCTGCCCGTGGCACGGGAGGCACGGGCCGGTTTGTGTTTTCCTGGAGCGTCCCTGCCTCCAGCAGTGTAAGGATGGCACATTCTTCTCATCCCTGCTCATCGTCCGTGTTCTCCGTGGTGTCCCAAACTGAGAGGGCTTTGTCACTGTGACACGGACTCAGCCCTGACCTGTGCAGGCATCGCCAGGGACTGGTGTGAAGCCACATCCTGCTTTTCCATGGACTGCCAAAAGCACCCCTTCCCTCAGCCCTCTGTAGAGCCAGAAAGAACCTGTTTGTCCGTTCCCAATGTGTTCTTGTACTTAAAGGTTGGTGTATATAAACAGAATGTACATACAGTAAACTCATTGTGCTGTAAGGAGAGAGAAAGATTTATTTTCATGTAAGCTATAAAAATTGATACTGACTCCTGAGACACTGCAGTGTCAAGTAAATTAATTTCATGTTGTAGCATGTAAACATGCAGCGAATCCTGTCTCCAGCCTTATCTATTCAAAACTCAATTTTTTTCCTCCTCTGAATCTCTTGCATGCAGTTGTGGAGGAGGGGGAAAGCCAGTGATTGTCCTGGGAGGTCAGAGGTCTGGATAATCCCTCCCTGCTCCCTTGGAGAGTTTTGTTGACAGGTCAGACCTGACAAGCTGGAATGCCATGGTGTAAATTCCATCTCTTTGGAGCATGGCATGGACTGGGTGACCAGTTCTGTTCTGTTCCTGGTCACTTTTCCCAGCTGTAATTTCTTTGTTGATTCAGACAGGGAAAAAAGCCTTCACAGAAAGCAAGGACATGAACAGGTGTGTTCCCTGCCTTAATGTTCATTCCCTTCACATTTGGGAAGGCAATGTCCCACAACAGGTCTTGGAAAAGCACTGGAAGTCACAGGAGCTGCTGCTGTGGAAGGGAGGGCAGGCAGGGAGTTGCTGCATCTGTCCCCTCAGCCCTGGTCACTCAAGATTTTGGGCAGCCTGAGAGAACCTGCACAGAGATGGTGCCACCCAGCACATCCTCACTGCTGCACCCTCCCTCTGGAGGCCTCCAAAGGCAGCCCTGCACCTTCATCCCATCACCCCCAGGCTGGGGAAGGGGCTGGATACCCTTCCCAAAGCCCTGGACCCTCTAAGCAAGAGCAGAAGAACAGCTTAAGTCCCACCAGGGCTCACCTGAGATGCGGCTTCTCCTGCAGGCAGGCAGTGGCAGGCAGAGAGTTCCCTCTCCAGGGGGGACAGGAGTGTGACCACTGGACGTGCTGCACCCACAGCCCCGGGCCCCGGACCCTGCTCCAAGGCCCTGTCTGGGTGTCCCACAGCAGCTCCAAGCCTGCAGCACCCAGAGGTGACCTCTTGTCCCTCCTCTCCCTCGAGTGCTGGTGAGCTGAAGGTGCAGTCACCATCCCTGAGGCCATCCCACCCCTCACACCACCGGGATTGGGAACCTGACTCCTTTGGGGTTGGGAACTCCCCAGGCATGGCTGACAGTGAACCTGTGGCCCCAGGAAACAGCTCAGGAAAGCACTTTAATGCTTTAAAGCTTTTGCACCAACCACTCGCATTTCCAGTGCTCCCGGGGCTGTTCCCAGCAGTATTCATGGATCACTGGCAGGAATTACATTTTTTGTAAGCTTATCTTTGGAAATGTGTTATTTTTATAGATGTGGTTTTGTTTTAGATGTTTTGGGTTTGTTTTTTTTTTTTGTAACACAATAAAAGCACATGTGGGAATTGCTGCATCTAGCAATTAAAACTGGACAGAAAGTGCCCTCCTAACCCAGAGTAGACCTTCACCTGTAGGACCTCAGAGGGCCTGAAGCTGCTGAAACCAAAAAGGAACCCACCAGTGAGTACTAAACTGCTACAGTGAGTACAGAGAGGCAAAAGACAGCTTCTGGATACATAAAACTCTTTTTTTTCCCTCAATAAATGGCTAAAAAATAGCGAATGAAATGTAGAACAAGCATTAAGAGCTTGAAAAATTACAGTTAAAAACAATTTCCCAAAGAGAACACAAATGTCACCACTATTTCTAGTTTTAGGAGTATATATTCCATAGGTAGGAATTGGAAATTGATTGAACTAAAGGTTCTTGCAAGAAGTTTATGAACTAACACCCTGAAATGGAAGAAGGCAAGAATATTGTTGTAATTCAATAAAAATACAATAAAAAAAGCTTTCAAAAGATCTTGAAAACTGGCATGTGACAGCCAGACAGGCACCGTCAGAGCCACACACCTGCAGAGAGCTCCACGCACGACAAAGGTCCAAAGCTCCTGTCAGAGCCACCGACTGGCCTGTGGCTCTGCCTTCTGCTGGGGTCGGTGTCCCAAACAGGATCATGGAATCCTAGACTGGTTTGGGTCGGAAGGAACCTTAAAGCTCATCCAGTTCCACCCCCTGCCATGGGCAGGGACACCTTCCACTGTCCCAGGTTGCTCCAAGCCCTGTCCAACCTGGCCTTGGTCACTTCCAGGGATGGAACAACCAGGGTTTCTCTGGGAAATCCATTCCAGCCCCTCACCACCCTCAAAGGGAAGAATTTCTTCCATATATCCAATCCAAACATACTCACAGACCAGATGCTCCTGTATTTTTTTAAGCATTATGTCACACTGGGAAGGCAACCTGCTTGTGACTTCTCCTCCAGGCAGGCAGTGGCTGTTCCCTCTCCAAGGGGAGACTTCTCCCTCATCCCAGCTTTTGGTGGTCCTACACCACCCTGCCTGGCCCAAGGAGCATTTCACTCTTCTCCTGGGAAAACAGAGCTCCGTGGCCAGCAGCACTCTCCAGGAGGAAAAGCCACCTGGACGAAACCACGTGGAATGTCTTGCAGGCTCTGGCTGACGTGGTGGGAATCCTGCACCGCCCCAGCACCGAGTGCTCCGGGTTCACAAGTGCCTCTGTCTGCTGGGCATTCCCAGTGAGAACATCAAAACCTCCATCCAGGCCTACGTTGAGGCCACTAGGTGGGAATTCCTCCCCGTGTCCCAGCTGAGGGGTTGTCACACGACCTCGGCCTTGACTCTGGCCGGATCCATGGCACCGCTGCGCAAGTCCATGGCAGATCCCTTCCTCCAGGACTGCTCAGCCGCTGCAGCGACCCGGATTGTCCAGAGGAGCTGCTCCTTGGTGACCACGGGGGGCTCCTGGCCTGTGGGACAAGACCGAAATGCTGCATGGAACCCACGGTCCCCTGTGAGCACAGATCCCACCACAGCAGCTCCCGGCGCTGTGGATTTAAAACCCTTCAGCCCCCTCCTCCTGCCCTGTCAGTGCAGCCACGACAACTGAAATACTGGGGAACAAAAATCTCTTGGACTAGACCCTTTTTAAGGTCTCTCCCTACCCAACCCCGTCCATGATTCTGTGATTTTTATCCCTTCTGGGTAGCAGCTAGGACTCTGGCTGAGGATCTCTTGGCTGTCACAAACAGCTGCTTTCATCACAAAGGACACTGAGGTCCAAGGCAATTTCCCCTCCCAACTCTCACTTCTTCCAAGCACATAGTTTCAGATCATCATCCCACCCATCTCCATGACCTGACAGTGCATATCCCAACAAAGCCAATCCAAAGCAACACCAGCCACCAATTTAAGCCTTGTCCCACCTTTCAAGGTTCTCAGGAAGTGCCGTAAGAGCTCCCTGTGTGCATCTCTGTAGCGCTCAGCTTGGGTTTGGGGACAGATGGACACAGAAGTCCCGTGCTCTGTGATGCCCAGGGGGTTCTGGTTGTCCACCCTTAACGTCCCTTGAGACCCCTGAACCTGAGGGAAGGAGCAAAACAGGGAAGAAAGAACATTTTTAAGTTACCACACTTTTGATCTCACACACGTGGCCAGGTTAGAAAAGCCCTGGTGTGTAAAACCAAGACAAAACTAGGTTCTGAAATGAGGAGTCCCACCTGCCCCAGCCCTGGGATGGCTCAGACACGACAGAAAACCGGGGATGTGCTTTAGTACAGTGTGATACCACCCGTGTGATACCTCACCTGAGCAAAGCCCCTTTTCTAAGTGTTTAACACAAATTCCTCCCCAAGACCAGCCCCCACAGCTGTAATTATTCACAACTGTAGGCATTTACACTTTTCTTCCCCTTTAATATGCTGAACTCCTGCCACACAGCTGAAACCACCCTGGAAAGGACAAAGGAAATCTGCACAATTTCAGCCTTGGGAGGGCTGACACCAGCTCCTGCTCAGCTACGATTCATGCAGCTCCTAACATCACAGAAAGCATGGAACAGAGGGAAAATTTGGGTGAGAAAAGAGAAAGTGGATCATAGATTGAAAAAGGACAAGAAGCCACTGCTGCTGAGGCAACAGCCCAACAACCAGAGGTGGCACTCAGAGCTCTGCTCTGGGTGACAAGGTGGGGATTGGTCACAGGTTGGATTCGATGATCCTGGAGGTCTTTTCTAACCTCAGTGATTCTGTCTTAGAGGGGTTTTGGGAAACGTGCTGCAGGCACACTCAGAGGGGAAAACTTGTGCTGGGCTGTGGAGTCAAAACAGACTGGACTGAGCATCAGGACCCCACCTCCAGCCGCTGGTCACAGCTCCTGGTGCAGTGCTGGCTGACATCCAGAGTGACAATGGCTCCGCTGGGGAACTTCATGCTGATGGCGACCGTGTCCACGTCCCTCAGGCAGCCCATGTCTGGGGACAAAACAGGCCTGGCTCACCCCAGGAACAGCACACCAGCACATTCCACAGCTACAAACTGCTCTTCTTCCTTCAGGAGGTGATACTGGCTTTGTAACACCTTCCCACAGGACGCACTGGTGACAGCACTCCAGCTGCTTTCACCAGCATTCCTGGTGAACGCGGGCAGCTCTGCAGGAACACACAGCCCCAGGCCCAACTCCACCTTCCCAGCCTGCAGCTCTCCCTAACGAGGGCATTCACCTCTGCTTCCAGGATCAGGCAACGTCCAGCACATTGCAGAGGGTATAGAACCCTCCTGGAGGGCTCTTGTTTGCTGCTTTTCAGTGCTGTGCCACGGAGGAGAGCATTGCATCCTGCCCCTCCTCACCCCAGCCAGCCAAGCTTGGCAGCTGCTGCAATTACCTTAATTAAAACTCTGCATTTCCATTTCAAAAATGGCAGCTTCCACCTTTTATGGATCGTTCAAATGAGTGTGGTAACCCAGAGCGTGCCTGTCAGCCTGACACAACCCAGAGCAAACACACAGCTTTGTGCTGGGATCCACAGGGAAGGGCCAGAAAAAGCAGAGAATGAACATTTCATTGACATTCTTGTGAGCTCAGAGCTTTGCTCAGTGTTTTCCGCACTCTGGTTCCACACCTGGTGTCCTGCAGAGTAACGTTCAATGATAACTCCACAGCAACTGCTTCACATCAGCAGGAAATTCACCACATTCAGGCATCCTCGCCAAATACCCCCAAGGAACCTGTTTCACCAGCCTGTTTTTACAACTGCTCCATGATGGAACAATGCTCATGGCTACCATGCTCTCATTCTCTCTTTCTTCCCAATTTTACCACTGAGGTCCAGAGCTACCCAATAAACCATCAAAAGGCTCATTCCTACCTGCACAGAAGGCATGGCCCAGGGAAAATATTGTATCTGGCACACTCTCTCCCAACAACAAACTGATAATATCTATGTCATGCACGGCAGCGTTGTAAAAAATTCCACCTGGAAGAACCAAAACTGCGAGTTAAGGTCTCCACATTGAAACCCACAGTCAATGTACATTTCTGAATTGCAACAGAGACGGTATAAAAAGCCCCCACAGTGAAGGAACTAATACTAAAAGGACAAAAAAAATGCACAGCAATGAAGTTTGGTAAAGAAAACACTCCTTAAAAAAGCCCCATGGATCTTAAGGCTACACAAACTCAGGGGAATTCCCACAGAACACACAGCAAGAGACATTTCCAGGCTGGGTTAGACAGGGCTTGGAGCAACCTAGCCTGGTGGAAGGTGTCTCTGCCCATTGTAGCAGGTGGAACAGATGAGCTTTCAGGTCCTTTCCCACCCAAGTGTCTCCAATTCAAGCCCAGACTCTTCAGCAGGAACCTGCTGGGTACCTGAAGCTTTCAGGAGGCTCAGAGAGGCTGCTGGATAGAGGCTGCTGATGGTGGATATCCGGTGGATCCTGCCCAGCACCTGGCTGTCCCGCACCTTCTTGTACAAGAACTGCAGGGCTGGGTCAAAGCGCCTTGCAAGGGAAACAAGGAAGGAGGTGAAACCAAGCTGATTTGAGGACAAAGTCAGGAAAGACTGAGGAATCAGTGCTGCTTCCAGACACGTGATTTTATCAAGACTAAATCAGAGGAAAATTGCTGATCTTACTTGTAGAACCCGCACACGAGTGGCCTTGCACACCTGTCGGCCTCATCGAAACAGGCTTCTGCTGTCTGCCTGTCCACGCTGGGCAGCCCCTCGCAGAACACACCTTTACCTGTGCAAAACAGGACACACGTGGGGCTCAGGGAGACACAGCTGCACAAAACACCTCCATCTTGCAGTAATGTACACAGCTCGTCACGCTTCTGGTTTTTGATGGCATTTACTCCCTTCTGCCTGCCCGCTGTGGTTTCAGCTGTCCCAGACCCCAGGAGCAGGACTGTTTGGTGACAGCTTTTCTGTGAGTCCTGGTAGGATTTCAGGATGAGATACTGCCCAGTCATACTGGGATCATTGCAAGACAAACCCCACTGGTGTCCAGCCATTAACACCAGCAATGATCTCCATCACTTTAGTTACATAATTAGAGTCTGCACAGCTCCAGGGCTGCTGCTGAAACACAAACACGCTCACAGGTGCACGTCAACTGGCACAGGGAGGAGCTGAACGTGCAGCTGCTCCTCTTACCTGCTCGTAAAGCATCTCTTATCATCTCAGGGGCTTCATCAGGTGGGGAACAAATAATGGCTCCAGAGACCCTGCAGGAATCAAGAGAGATCCTCAGTGAGGATGAGGTTTGCACTAGATTGAACAATGCTCAAAAGCTCCTTTTGGTTACAGTTAAAAAAGCCTAAAACCCCATTGCTCTGGAAGAGCCAGCTGGTTATTAAAGGAACTTGGTGTCTGCTTCCAGGATGAAATATTGAGTGACACACATAGGTTAAAATCACAAGTGGTATGTAAGAACTGCACTGCTTTTCCTGCACCTTAAAGGAGAAAGTCTTTTAAAGGTGTCAGTTAACACACACAGAAATCCAAACTAATCATGTGGTAGAGTTGCTGAACAAGTGATCAATGCGATTCTTTACTTTCTAGTATCAAATCAGTCTTTCCTAAATGCTCTGCCTTTTGCTCCTGCAGTATTTAAAACACAAATTTTAGACCTGACTGGAACAACACCACTGAAGTGATGTTACAATTGTTCAGTTCAACTGTAAAGCAAAATGCCACACTCCTCCCTATTTACACCAACCCTCACTTATCTCTGAGAGTTCCAAGAGCCACCAAACTCAGCCAACTGCTCTGAGACAGGAAAACTGGCAGGCAGCAGGGAAGGTGTCATTTATTGTTGTTCTCTGGGAATGGAGGAAAATGGGGTTTTCTGTATTTCTTAACAAAACTGCCTATAACTAAACACCTCCAAGTTTCCATTAATCTGGGTATGTGAGTTCACTTAAGCTTCTCAGAGACTCCTGAAGGACCCGTGGGTAGGTGACAAAAGGGCCCCTCACTCCCACACGTGTGGCCAGAGGCGCAGCCTGGGACTGCTACAGTTCTCCAGAGGGGGAGGCAAGACTTGTATGGAGCCCCCCGCCCGAGCAGAGCCACGCACGGGAGCTCGTGGCCGCCAGTACCGCGGATCGCCGAGCGCGACGGCGGCGTCCTGCAGCCGCAGCGCCCTGGTGCCAGCCGGGAGCTCGGCGCCGAAGGCACGTTCCACCTCCTCCGGCCGATCCTCCACCACGTACAGCAGGCAGCAGCCCGTTTCCTCCGCCAGGCTTTGCAACAAGGCTTTGCTCACGAGCCCCGCGCCGAAGAGCACGAGGCCAACGCTGCTGCCACCATGACATGAGGGGGGTGCCGGGCTGTTGGAGGCATCGGGTGCGGCCCCACTTTGGCCAAGAGGTGCCATCCTGGTGTGGAAAGTGGCCAGTGGTGAGGGGTGGCTGGCGGAGGTGGAGGGCGTTGGGTCGTCCCTGTGCGCGGCAGTGATGGGGTGGTGGGGAACCAGCAGCTTGTGGTAGGAGGGTGGCGAAGGGACCATGCTGTAGCCGGTGCTGGATCCAGTGGTGATGATGAAGGAGGGATGGGAGAGCAGGGAGGGCACGTCGAGCGGCAGGGGCAGACTCAGGCTCAGGCTGGAATCGGGACCTGCAGAGCTGAGGAGACAGAGATCAGAAAATATCCTGAGTTGGAAGAGACCCACAAGGATCACTGAACCCATCTCCTGCATAAGAACACCCCAAGAACGCCATCATGTGAGGGCATTGTCTAAACGCTTTTTGAATGGGGTTGGGTGAGACAGAGAATTAAAGAATTATTAAGGTTCGACAAAACCTCCAAGATCATCAGGGCCAACCTTTGACTGATACCTCCTTGTCACCTAAACCACAGCACTAAGTGCCTCCCACAGCTCCCTCAGCCACTCCTCGTAGGACTGACTCCCCTTCCCCATCTTGTGCCCTTCTCTGGACACGCTCCAGCCCCTCAATGTTTCTTTTGTAGTGAAGGACAGAAGGCACTCGAGGGGCCTCAGCAGTGCCCAGCACAGGGATGAGCACTGCCCTGGTCCTGCTGGAGACACTGTTTTGGGGTCGGGTGAGGCAGGGAAGGGCCGGCTGAGCCCGAGCAGGGGTCGGTGG
>NW_024581114.1:405948-413911 GCF_017639235.1 Corvus kubaryi | reverse complement strand
TGAGATGGGGCGGGTGAGGCAGGGAAGGGCCGGCTGAGCCCGAGCAGCGGTCGGTGCCTCACCGGAGCCCCGGGGCGCGCAGCCCGAGCTGCCGGAGCAGGCGGCGGTTGCGGCAGTGGCGGCCCGAGCTGAGGTGCTCCAGGATGCGGTCGCGGCGCACCCTCAGGGGCAGCTGGCACGGCGTGCACAACAGCGTCTCCACGGCGCCGTCCGGGCCCGGCGCGCTCGGCCCCGCCGGCTCCCGCCGCACCGACAGCTCCGAGAACTCGGCCGCGTAGTCGTGCAGCGTCTTCCTCCTCCGCCCCATGGCCCGGCCCCGCTGACTCGGAAGCGGAAGGCCCCCCCGCCTCACGCCGTTGCCCGGCAGCGGCCCCGCTCCGAGCCCCGCGGTGCCGGAGAGGCCCCGGGCCCCGGCCCAGCGATGGAAGCCGATGGCGGCTCGCAGGGACCAGCGCTCACCGAAGCCGTGGGACAGCTCCGGGAGGAGCTGCGGAAAGCCAAGGATGACCACAAGATGGCCATAGGTACCGCGGGAGGTGCCCAGCGCACACCTTTACCTGCCTAGGTCTCATTCAATTCGGCTCCTTTGACCTTGAGAACATTACAGGGTGCTGCTCACACAGCGAGGCTGAAAAGCCGCTTCTTTTGAAAACACTTTCTTTCTCCCCTTGGGAGTGAAGAACATGAGGAAACGCAGCAGAGAAAGCCCCGATCAGAGTCCTGGGGCACGCAGTGGCAGAGCAGGGCTCGAGGTGCCCACTCCCCGTGTGCTCAGAGCAGCAGAGAGCACACAAAGCCCGGTGGTTTAACACACATGGAGTCACAGAATGGTTTGGGTTGGAGGGAACTTAAAGCTCACTCAGTTCCACTCCCTGCAATGGACAGGGACACCTTCCACTGTCGCAGGTGGCTACAAGCCACGTCCAACCTGGCCTCGGACACTGCCAGCGATGGGGCAGCCACAGCTTCTCTGGGCACCCTGTGCCAGGGCCTCCCCACCCTCACAGGGAAGAATTTTTTCCTAATATCCAATCTAACCCTGCTCTTTATCAATGTGAAGCCATTCTCCCTTGTCCTGTCAGTCCAGGCCCTTGCAAACAGTCTCTTTCCATCTTTCTTGTCGGCTCCTCGTGGTACTGGAAGGCCACAGTTAGGTCACCCTGAAGTGAAACCACCTTTTCTTCTCCAGGCTGTACAAACCCACATCCCAGCAAAGCACCACAAGCCACATTATCACCCAGAATCACTGTGGCTGCAGCATTAACGTGACCCAAGTCTATTCCCAGACTGTTCCCACAGTGGCTTTGCTTATGCTCACCTGCAAAAAGCAGCCACAGCACGTTCAGCAGGGATTTGCTTTACTAAGAGTACTCCCACTTTACAGGTGCCATCTCTTCCTTGCAAAGACAGATGGAGATCCAAGAATCCAAGCTTCGGAGAATCAGATCTGAAAAGGAAATGCTCCAGAAGCAGCTCAGAGAGCAAGAAGTCCAGCTCCAAGCTGTCTCTAACAAGGTACAGCCCAAGAGTGTGGTGGCTGTGGCTGGCAGGAAAGCTGGCAGCTGGGAATTTAGGATTTTTGCAACAGTTCCCTCTCTCATAGGCAGGAGGGGCACCTGTAGCTGTGAAACTGAAGTGTAAAATATTTTCCTTCCAGTTTTGCAGCCTGACAGAAGAACAGAAGCAGGAAGAAACGATGGTGATGATGGAGGAGGAGAACCACAACCTTCAACAGGTGAATTTGTGCAAAGCCTCTACAGAAAAGTCTGGTATTTGCTGCTTCACTGGGTTGGGAGAGTTTGCCATATAAAACCCCTAGTCAATCCAAGTGGTTTTAGAGAAAACACCAAGTAATAACAGCTACCAGTACTGGTGAGGTTGTTAGTCTGTAGATTCTGCCCAGGAAGCATTTGGACTAAATACTGGGAAGATAAGGCCAAAACTGCTTCCTTCCCGACAGTAACAGCTGGATTTCTGTATCTGCTCAGGTTGTTATGGAACAGGAATCCCAGCTGGCTGAGCAGAACAAGCTGATCAGTGAGTTACAGGAGACAATCAGCCAGCTGCGGGCCGAGGTTGTGACCACCCGCCTCCACCTCCTGGAGCAGAAACAGGCCAAGAAGGAGATCCAGAGCCAGGCTGAGGCACTGCAGCTCAAGGAACTGCAAACCAGAGTGGCACTGGAACGCATCAGCACCAAGGTAAGCGTGGCCTCTTCCACCTCAGAACCCTGTCTCCCTCTTGGGACACACTTGGGAATCTGAGTCCATTTGTTCCCCAGCTGCTTGCTTATAAAGCAAACAGGCCTCAAATACCAGAAACGCTTGAGAAACTTGAGTTCAGATCAGATACATCACCAGATTTCTAATATCGCACCAGACTCGAGGTAACAAGAACCTTAAAGTCATCTCCCTGCAGGCAGAGGTACCTGGGGAAGAGCCTTGGCCCACCTAGACCCACATGATTACCACAGCACTTTCAGTGAAGCCCAAACTGCCTGTAATTTCACATAGACACTTTCCATCTCATCGTTCACCAGTCCTTTGCCCAAGAGACTGACAGTGCAGTCTCTGTAAATCCATGCAAATGCCAAGGAAATTGCACAAGAAGACTAAACACACCTGCTCTCCTCTTTTATGCAAAGTTTGAAAGGTATCGAAGCAAAATAATCCAGGCTACGTTCAGCGTGGAGGGCATCCAGGACCCCCCGGGTGAGCTCACGGACGACCAGGTGCTGGAGGCAATGCAGGTACGTGGCTCTTCCAAACAACTTCCAGCAGCCAGGAAAGGACTGCTGAGGTAAGAGAACACTTTGCAGTGGTGCTCTCAGCCTTCCCACCTCTTTACATGTCGCTGATTTTCAGAAAATCTTTAACGAGCGGACGGAGTTCCAGCAGATGCTGAAGAACAAGGGTAGCAGGGTGTCCCGGGTCAGCAGCGACAGCCACACGGCCTCACCTACCACAGCAAGGAGAAAGTACTCTTCCAAGATAGAAAAGCCACCCTGATGGCTGAGCCAGAACCCATCACCAGCCTCAGGCTCTGGGTTCTCGGCTCTGAGCTGGTGACTTAACAACAAATTAAACTCATTTTACTGACACCGGGTTCTGTGGGAGTATCTGATTCAATTGTTTCAGCCGACTCAGAGCACAAGTCACTTTAAGTCCTTCGTCTGTTAACACTTGACTGCCCAGAGAAGCCTGAAGCACAAGGATTGCTTGGCTATAAGCAGCTGGGAAGTGTGAAATTCCCATTTTTCCTTTGGGAAGCTTCTAAGTGACACAACTGAACGTCCACCAATGCCAAAACGAGTGACAGTGCCATGGCTGCAAGAGCTGCTTTATTTTTCCATTCCATGTGCAAGTCCCAACACGGGGATGTATTTGACACAGTATCAGTTCAGTTAGAGCTCTGACATACCATTTTTACCAGAAGAGAGTCAATGTGGAGGTCACCCTGGCTCAGGGAGAGGTGTGAGTTCACACCAGTGCTCACCCACGCACAGAGGTCACCCACAGATTGCCAAACGAGAACTGCTCCAACTGCCCGTATTTTGGAAGGTAAAAATATGTGGGTAGGGCAGAAAGCTCCAGGAGGATCACTCTGGGCATCAGTGCCTGTATTTTGGGGGGACAGGGAGTTCAGCAGTGTCAGTTTGAGGCAGCTCTGGATGGACCTGAACCTCCTCAGCAAGAACAAAGCCAGTGCTCGATCACAGTAACTCTCCAGGCACACACAGGGTCACCACAATTGCCACAGGGATGGAGGACGGCCCTGAAATGCACTGGGACACACAAACCCTGCAGCTGACTCAACAAACCCCTTAAAAATGGAAGCTATGCTCATGCCTGAGCACAGAAACCATCATGTTAAAACACATCCCTCAAGTTCTGACAGCAATTAAACGCTTCTGACAGCAACTAAATGTCCGGTTACTCCAGATAAAAATAAAATTGTGCAGAACGAGATGTCAGCAAAGTGCTTTGGCATTCTGACTCCAGGTTGTACCCAGCAGAGGACCTCGGTTCCACACTGTCAATTACTGCATTCCTCTGCTGCCAAAACAATGATCCAGATGAAACACCAGGAGGAAAAAGTGATCTTGCAGAAGAATGTGACTGTGCTTGCTTTAAACATCGTAATGATTTTCTCTACTGCGTTCTGACATCCAGCACCTTCTCTGCCTTCAGCCCACATTGGAAGATGCTGCTCTTTCTGCCCAGGCCTAACACTGACGATCTCTGTTAAGGCTGAAAGATCCCAACTCTCCTTGCTGTAGCTCATCAAACTCTGAAGCCGCTGCCTTCCCAGCAGGATGCTCCGCATCTTTTCTTTAAAAACCCAAACCGCCTTGTTGTGCACCAGTTGCGTTGTTGAGTATGGGAACAAAACAAAAAAAAAAGGAAATGGAATCCTCTCTCGGCTCAGGCAGCTGCTAACGGATCACAGTCAGCAGAGAGGAAACTGTGGCCAGGTCAGTTTTTGAAGGATAAAGTACTTTCAAGTTCCCATCCGTGTCCACCACTCGCACCTGCTCCACCACCAAGGGTAGGGTCAAATTCCCTGGTCCACAAAGAGCATCTGATTCCATATCTGAACCAGAGCCTTCCTTGTTCTCCAAGGTAGATCTGTTCAGTTCTGCAATTTTCTGTTAAAAGCAAAATACAGAGAACAAGATCAATTCTGTGGCAGAAAATGAATCAGAGGGAATAATAGTACTGCTGAAATACAAATCAGCTTCCGTGCTCTTCTCAATGCATGTGAGCAATGACACATTTGGTAGAAGCCCCGCCAAGAACAGAAGGATATTTTCCTGAACTTCCTACCAGGATAAGGGTGTCCATCACATCTTTGCAGATCTGTAAACTGGTATCGCTCGTCACTTCCAGAAACAGGTCCCGGGTCTCTTTTCTAATCTGCAAGAGTTTCAGAGATGAAGCAAGTCAGGAGTCAGAGCACCTCACCCACAGCCCCCTGGACACGTCCCAGTACAAAGAGCTGAAGGCTTTCACTCAGTTTAAGCAGGGGCAAAGCTCTGCTCTTCTTTACCAGTCAAAAAACCATGTTCTTGCCCTTCCACAAAGCTTTTGCACAGGCAGGCTGGTGCTTTGGAACAGATTTCCAGAGGTAAAACTGTAACTCCCAGGTCCCTCTCAGTCTGACAGTGGGGCCCATATGACACAGGCTGTGAGAGTTTGTATGTGGAATGCAAGCACAACTTTCACAGAACTGCGTACGTCTTCGAGTTAAACACCTCTCAGTAGAGGGAAACACTGTTTAATTATTAACATAAATTAATAACGAACGGGAAGTACCTTTGTTTTCTCACTATTGGTTATTGGTGGGAAGGAAATCACAGCACCTTCAGCATCCACCAGGCACGGGTAGTTGTCTTTGCCATCCAGCAGCTGCAGGTACCTGCCACGAGAAACAAAGCCGCAAGAAGTGAGCAACTGAGAGAGCAGCTGGACACAATGCCAAGAAATAGTGACAAAAAGAATTAGTGTGTGATCTCTGCACGAGCAGTGAACGTACAGGGCAGGGCCACACGCTGCTTTACAGCCCATCTGCTACTTTGTCAGCTTTACCTCATCTCTGATTCACTTAGCTCACAGCACGTGCACCACACACACTTCATTCCTCTCTGCTTCCCTTGTGTCTGCTGTTCTAAACAGATCTGCCCCATCCCCAGTGCAGTCACCTAAATGTACATGGGGTAAACCACAACAGGGCACTGACTTGTGCAGCCCAGAGACGTTCTGACGCTTCTTCTGCTTCCGCTGCTCCTCAGCCTCCAGCTGCAGCTGGCGGAGAAGGTCCTTTGCCTTGATCTCCTTCCGACCCAGGGGCATGATCTGCACCACACAAGAAAACAAAACATTTGAATTCAATTTCACTCAAACACCAGGGTTATAACACTCTCCTGTAAGCAAATCAATAATTAAAACAATACTCCTGCAAGTTGTCATGTCTTTTTCAGCACAGAAAAATTTCCATTTCACACAGACTGCTGTAACACCCACTTGAAAAACAGGCTCAGTCACTAGTACTAAACCAGGCACCTGGTACAGCAGGGAAAACAGCACAACCTCTAAAGTAAAGTTCCTGGAGTTTGTTTTCTAGGCTCTTTGGGGTAAGAAACTACCCTAAAGCCCTACCTTGAGCGCATCAGGAGGCTGAACATCGTATGTCAGAGGAGCTTTGACCAGCTGCAAGTCATGGGTGGCAATCGTGGCCGCTGTACGCTTCTCACAGATGTCCTCATGCAGCTTAGTCTGAAACATAAAGGATGCCATCAAAATAGATCAAAAAGTCAACATAATTTACCCCTCCTGAGTGCAGATTCTTCTATCTTTAATGTTAGCAGCACTACCAGCCAGGTGAGTATGAAACAGAGCCCATCCCTTCACCTGTATCTGCACTACAGTCCAAATGCAAAGGTAGCAAAGCCTGACAACACATGACACCTTTCTCAACAGGGAAAACAAGTTTTATATCAGAAAATGATCCCAAATACTCAAGTCTTGCAACCTGAAAGCAGCTCCCACCTGCCACCTAAGGGACAGGTCTGTGGGCATGATACGTCAGTCAGAAAGTTGGGTGTGAAACATGGCTTTAGCACAGATCAGGGAACCTGAAGCTAACACGGGGGATCTCTACACACGGACACAGGGTTATTTTTAGCTCTCAACAGGTTCCACAGCACTAACAAGCTGCTGTTACAGTCACAACGCAAATATGAGTGCATCCACCGCCCTCATGGCAATACCTGAGCTATGATGGGCCCTTCCCAACAACCAGTCCTGCTGATTTTGGACTGACTGGGCAAATGCTGCTGGCAGGGACCACTCACCCTGTACCCTCACACCTGCAGGGTGAGGAGCTCACCCTAAGTTTCACAAACTCATCTGCTGGAAGGAGCCTGGAACAGTCTATTTCCAACTCTGCCTTTCCAAATGAGTACCACGAGACCGCAGCTGTTACCTGCATGGACAGGAACCTCTTGAGAGCATTTCCCGGCTTTAGGTTCACTCCCTTCAGCACACAGCACACGATGAAGGCTCGAACATCTTTGACACCCGGGCTCACTTTGACCACCAAAGGTGCTGGGTTCTCGGAGACGTGCAGAACCTTCACCAGCAGCTTGCTCGCCTCTTCCACCTCATCCTGCTCTCCATCCCCACTGTCCTTCTTCTGTTGCTTCTCCCTCTTCTTCTTCCTGACCTCTTCTCTGGCATTCTCGGCCTTCCCCTTCCCACGGCCCCCGGCCCGCAGGTACTCCAGGATGGCCTTCGTCTGGCACCCATTGACCATCTTCTCCAGCCGCTTGTCCCTCAGCTGGTTGCCCCTAAAGTTGGCCTCCTTCAGGCGGGGGCAGTCGGCCAGCGCGGCGGGCAGCTCCCGCAGCTGATTGTTGGCCACGTCCAGGCTCTGGAGGGGACAGAGATGGGACGGTCAGGGGTGCGCGATGCGGACCCGGGGCGGGGCAGCGGGGTCCGCTCCCACCTTGAGCGCCGGCAGCGCCGCGATGTCAGCGCCCAGCTCCTCCACCTCGTTGTCGGCCGCGTCCAGCCGGCTGAGCAGCGGGAAGGGCGCGGGGGGCCCGGCGGGGGGCAGGAGGCCGCCGGGCAGCGCTCGCAGCCGGTTCCCGGAGAGCAGCAGCTCCTGCAGCTGCGGCGCGGCGCGGGCGAGCCCCGGGCCCAGCTCCCGCAGCCGGTTCGCGCTCAGGTTGAGGCTGCGCAGCTGCGGGAAGGCCGGGGCCGCGTCCCCCGCGCCGTCCCCCGTCCCGCCGAGCGCGGCGGGCAGCGTCTCCAGCCCGTTGCCGGACAGGTCGAGCAGGCGCAGCGCGGGCAGGGGCCCGCCCAACCCCGCGCCCAGCCCGGCCGGGCCCAGCGCGTTGCGGCTCAGCACCAGCGTGTGCAGCGCGGGCAGCGCGGCCGCCACGCCCGGGCCGAGCTCCCGC
>NW_024581114.1:390513-405548 GCF_017639235.1 Corvus kubaryi | reverse complement strand
GCGGGGCCGAGGCGCTTCCACCCCGTGCTGCGAGGAGTACCGGCCAGCGACAGCTCCCGCCGCCGCTCCCGCGCCGCCGCCTCCAGCTCCGGCCACGGCCCCGCCGCCGCCATCGCGCCCACACCCCGCCCGCGGCCGGCGCCACCGCCCAGGGACCGCCCCCGGCACAGGTCCCGCCCTCGGGGAGGGTCCGGCCGCCACCCGAACCCGCTGCGGGAACGCAGCAGCGGGAGAGCGGCGGCGCGGGCCGGCCGGGAGGGGCCGGGCGCTGCTCCTGGATAGTGATACCTGAAACAAGGGCAAAACACGGGACTGCGTCGCCGCCGAGCAGCGCGTCTGCCCCAGCAGAGCTGCACAGGCCCAGGTACAGCTCACACACGTACAGGTACAACTTACACAGGTAGAGGTACAGCACACACAGGTCCAGGTACACCTCACACAGGTCCAGGTTCAGCTCACACAGCTGCAGCACGCTCTGGTACACAGGTCACACAGGTAGGGGTCACACACACACAGGTACAACGTACACAGGTCCAGGTCCAGTACACACATGTACCCCCAGGTGCTGCAGGAGCCATGCCCTCATTCCCCCCTGCACCGATTTCCATTGTAGCAGCTGGAAAATGCAGAGGTACCCTCCAGATTGGCTAAAGTAATTTATTAAATATGTGCAATAAAAATAACTGACATTTAACACAAGTGACTCCTTTTCTTGAGAAAATCTCCCAGATTTCAATACTTGCTCTGTTCATCCAGCACTTTGGAACACGCAATCACTATAAATTGCTTTCTTGGGGTAGTGGAACACCAAGAGGTCTTTTGGGATGAGATCAGCTCCTGCACACAGGGACATGGGCTGTTCTGGAATAATCTGAAGTGACACAGATGGAAACACCTCAACTGACACTCAGGCACAGTTCACTCAGACAGAGATGACACAGAAACCAGCCCTGAGCTCAGGACCACGCTCCTTCCTTGCATTCCCACTGCAGTCCTGTTCTTGCCAAATCCAGTTTCCAGTCCAACACTTTGCAGACCTTCTTTCCCTTGCTCAGACCTGCACCCGTGCAATGGTTTTCCTCTGGAACATTTTGCTCAAGACCTCATGGCACAGCATTAAACCTCACAGTGTTTTTCACCCCAGTGCTTATTTTGCCACTGTGGCAAACCCAGGTTGTTTATTAAGGGACAGCCCCAGGAAATCCACTTTTAAAGATGACACTGGTGGTCCTACTGTGTTCCAAAAGGGTCCTTTCACATTCTAAAAAGTTGCCATTTTATCACTGCTAAGTTACTTCCTTATCGTACCACAGAGTAGTTTTCATCCTTACACCTCTGAGCAAGATCAATGGTTATTGTTAGATATTTATTATTTACTCAGCATACAGAATACTAGGCTCTCAAATAGGAACCTGTGTTACTAAAGGGAAAATAAAAATACCTGTGTATTTGTTAATATAGATATGATTGTATGTATGTTCCTAATGTGTGTGTAATTATTGAGATATGTATTTGGAAGAGTTAGAGAAACAATTTATACCAAGATTTTTTGAAATCCAAGCATACTGATCTACCTGGAAAATCCAGAAGCTGCTAAGTGGGCTGCAGGCAAACTAGAAAAACTGTATTACAAAATCAGCTATTTATATATTGAACACCACCACACATTCACTCCATGGGAGCAAAAACCCCCAAATTTCCCCTTATATTATTATGATCACTCATTCCCATGCCCATGGTACCAATTCCATCCTGGAAAGCAACAGCTGGAATGTTACAGGTAGAGATGTGAGAATTGCTGCTTTGGTACAAAGCTTCATGCCTTGGGTCTTAATAGACTTTGTCTCTCTGAAGCTGTTAAAGACACATGCTGCAGTCTGTGGCTGGTTGTGTTAATCAAGATCTAACTAGAAAAGCTCAGTATTTGAGCTGAAAGTGCACTAAAGCAGGCAAAAAGGTCTAAATTTACTAATTCAACTCTTCAGGGCCCAACCAAGTTTATTTTTTCATTTCTGTAAGGGGCCATTTCTTGGGGACACAGACTTGGAGGGTTTAGTTTAACCCTCCTGCCAAGTGGGCTCATAAGGCACTTGGTGCACAGTGAGAGAGGCCACAATGTCCTGTCACCTCCTACACAGCAGCACAACACAGGAGAACATCCAACCAGCCCTCTGGATTTTCCATTTGGTGCTAATTCCTGGGATTAAGCAGTGCTTTGGGTACAGCTCTGCTGTCTTTAGAACCCTAAATCTGACATACATGTAAGGTCAGGCTTCCCCCACGCCTGGCTCCTGTTCCTCGAGCACCTCGGGGGACCCAGGGAAGAGACTTCACTCCCCTGATGTAATTAATGTGCTTGAACCCATTAAATTACAGACATGGGATTGGAAAGGAGAGCAGAGTTATCTGTCAGAATAATGTTTGTGGCCCAGAATATTTGGTATTTCTAACAGGAGCATTCTTAGGAGCAAAGCCCAGTGCTGCAGTGACAGCAACGCCAAGGGACGGCCGTGGGGATCACACTGGGCACTGATCAAGGCTAAAAACAGTCCACAGAAAAGATGATACAAGTTGCCCACAATTCTTAAATAGCTCTGAACAGCCACGTGCCCAGTTATTAAGACAAAGGAAGAAATACTTGTCTTGTCATCGCTTTGAGTATGTTTTGCCACTGCTTTTATTTGGGCCCCCTCGGGCTCGGATCCTGTTTCCTACTGAAGGAGGTTGAAACTTTGCTCCTGAAGGACCTGGTTTCCTCAAACAGTAGCCACCTACTTTGGCTGTGAAGAGAAAAATAGAGATCATTATTGCAAGCACATCTAGTCCCAGCAGTGAACTTAATCCACTGTTTTGATTCCCAAGATCTGTTAAGTCTGAATGACTGAAGCAACCAGAAGCTGACAGGCATTGTGCCTCAGCATGTTCCACACCAGCAGAGGTCAGACTCCAGGGTCAGGGCTCCTTTTCCTATCTCTAGGAAATAGCTCTGGAATCAGTTTATGCAGGCAGGATTTGCTTCTGTTTCCAAATTCTAAGCAGCAACAAACTAACAACTGCCTGGCATCTCATCAGCCAGAACAAACAGCAAAGCTGAGGACAGACTGAACTGTGGATCCAGTTTAAGACTGGGAGGTGCTGAGTTTAATCCCTGTGATTCATTAAGGTCAGCTGGAATGGGCAATTCCAGAGCTCCTTCCAGGAACCTGGAGTACTGACATGCAGATATGAGCAAGCACAGCTCGGATAGAGCAGGTGAACTCTGAACACGCAGCTGACTAAAAATCTCCAGAGTCTGAAGGAGGAAAGGTTTGGATGTAACTGGCTGAAAGTTCTGGTGCTGCAGGCAGTTTGTTTAACTTCTGTGCTCTGGAAATAAAAGGATTTTCCACGTGCTTCATAAAGAGAACTGTTAAAAAAAACACCACCTGACATCAGCATCAAAGTCTCTCTGACAGTAAAAAAGCTGCACATCTGTCAAGTTCCTGGGTCTGGACTGGAAAGGAAAAGCAGTGCACAGCACTCACTGTTCAGTTCACCCTGTAATTAGGATCAGATTAGAAGCCTTTGATTGGCCACTAAAAGCTAAATCAGGCTCTGGTTCCCTGTGTCAGCGTTCAGGAGCTTTCCAGAACACTGTTCAGCTGATTGTTCTATTCATGGTCATCCTGTTCCGCAGAAAAAAACCCTGAACTGATCAATTTATCCAATCTGCCAGTTTTCCCCACCAGCTGAGCTTGTGTCCTCCTTTTAACATGATTGTTATTGCATGATTTTGGGAATTTGCTCCCCAAGCACACTGCTCCAGCACAAGAACTATCACTTAGCTCACACAAATGCAAACCATGAGTTGCACAGACCCAGCTCTTGGGGATGAAACACTTTCCTTATTAAACAAACGTTATTATCACTAATTAATGTCTTACCAGGCTGCACCAGAATGGTTTTGTTCATGGGGGATGTCCTCCGCTGGTTCATTTTACAGCCATCTCTGTCCATCAGGTGAGATCTCCAGGCCTGAAGTCAATTACAAAGAAGGGATAGTACAACTCCAGCAAAATTAGCCAATGGCACATGGGGAAAATGATAATTGTGTACAGGCTTTATGGCAACAGCACTTTAATCTGCTTTTTCAAAGTGTGAGATCCTTGATATGGAATAGAAATTAATATATCCATTATTTTAATATATCTTGAAAGGTATGTCACACGAAAACAACCCATAACAACATCAGAGTGAAGGGTGGCCTCACCTCCTCTCCAGGGGGAAAGTTCTCATGGCACAGAGGGCAACGGTTAGCCACGTTTTCTGGTTTGGCAGCTGAAATTGTTTGAAAAATAATGTAAGAATTGCAAAGAGAGCCTAATTTCAGACACAAGAAGAGAATTTGCACAGCAAATAGCATAAAACTACCCCATGACTAACCCAGCTCCTGCCCCATTATCATTAACTGCTCCCAAAGAAGCTCCATGTTTAATCATCTTCATCAAAACAAGATCAAAAGGAATCACAGAATCCAGAATTGCCTGGATTGGAAGGGATCCTAAAGATCACCCAGCTCTCCCTTGTGCTGCCACTCTTGGCCCTTGTACATAGTCTCTCTCCACCTTTCTTGTAGCCCTCTCAGGCACTGGAAGGCCACAATTAGGTCACTTCAAAGCCTTTTCTTCTCCAGGCTAAACAATCCCAATTCTCTCAGCCTTTCCCCATAGCAGAGGTGACTCATCCCTTTGATCAGCTTGGTGCCCTCTCTGAACTCATTCCAACAGGTCCATGTCCTTTCTGTGCTGGGATAGTGCTCAATCCACAGGGATATGGTAGAGATTTTCCAGTCTTTTCACTCACCCTCCCCACACACATTCACAGAGGCCAAGCACTGTAAAACTCAGGCATTTATCCCAAATCTTCTCCCTCCTGAGGATTTACTTAGATCCCTAAGGCTGAAACACAAGCAGCCTGACTTGCCAAAGATCCCTGGTGTTTGAAAGTCTGAACCTCTGATGTTCCACCTTCCTGTTTGGAGCTACTCACGATTGCAAATCCTGCTCTTTGTGTGTCTGGGCAGCTCATCCCTGGGCACGGCCTCTCTGCAGCGTGGGCACTTCCCAAAGCTGTCCCTTTTGTCACAGTCAGTCAGCAAGTGCTCCGTCAGGCTGGCAATCTCCAGCATCTGCAACACAGCCACGAAGGTTTGTGCTGAGCAAATAGGGATGGGATTTTAAAAAAATCACTTTAGCCTCACCTTCCAAAAGGACAAAGGGAAAATTCCATTTCAGTCCATTTATTAATTCATTTTCTAATGCTGCTCTTTTCCAAAAGCGCTACCCAAATCACACAGGTGTGTTCAGAATTCACCTGCCTGAGCGTTAAATATCTGACAGTGCCTCTAAACCAGAATAACAGCAGTCAATGTCTTTAGTAGCTGTGGGAAGCTCAGTCTGACCTGTTTGCAGTGCTCACACCGGGTTAACATGGGGCAGTGCTTCCAGTAATGCAGATCCAACCCTTCCTCTGTGAAGGACTTGTTCCTTTCACCACAAAAAATACACAAGCTGGGAAAAAAATACAAACATCAGTGACACCAGAGAGAAATGGATGAGCCCTGTTCCTTCTGTTCCAAGCTATTCTGAAAAACAGCCAATATCTTGAAGATGTTCTTTTCCCTGTGTAGTGCTGACCTGAGGATGGGGCAGGTACTGGGAGTAATTTATGGTAAATACAACTATAGAGCATTTTTTCCTACAGAAAATTCCACAAAAGTTCTGACAGCAGCCCACCAAAACTGGCTTTCCTGGATCCAGAATTCCCAAGGGCTTCCTCTCCACCCTCCCCCTACAACACCCAGCAAAGCCACACCACATTTTCCCCTTATTTCACACTGGCAGCTGAACATTAAACTCTGGGTATTTCTTATCCCACAAGCAAACACTCAGAAAAAAAAAAAAAAGTACTAAGTCACACTGTCCAAGAACTTAAAAAAAAAAAAAAAAGCAGCTAGGATTGCCTGGCGATAATTCCAAATGTGTTAGAGGAGATTTTAGTCTTTATTGTTTCACTGCTGAAGGTATTAGCTTTGATCTACTGGAAAAACGTTATTACTGTTAGGGGCTCACAGATGACACCAAGTGCTTAAGGTGATTAGAGGCTCATCTCACTTACTTATCCAGGTAATTTGCAACAGAGGAAAGTTCCTCCTGAATATTTGCTGCTGTAGCCTGGGGGCTTCCATATAGCTGGTAACCTGTAAGGAGAGAACTATTAAACCAAAATCACGTCTTAATTCATCTATGTTTCTTAACTCTTATTTGAAACTACCTACCTCGAATCTCTGTCTTCTGAAAATCAGATTCTTTCTCCTATTGAACAAAGAAATTTAACTCAGAAATTTGCCTTCCAGGGAGAAAAGGAACACACTATATTCTGATTTCTGTCTGGAATTTTAAACTTAGAAGCAGAGCCAATGCACTACAATGTTTGTGCTTCTGGTTCTAGGGCAAACATCTTGTATTAAGGTACTATTTTATATTATAAAGGTATTATTATATTGTTATATTATAATAAAGAATCCAGATTTTACACTATGTTAGGAAAAACAACATCCCAGATTTTACACTATGTTAGGAAAAACAACACCCCAGATTTTAAACTGGACTGCTGAGGAGAAAAGTCACCCAGGGTATGTCTGGAGTTTCTCTCTTTTTAATGAGCCAACTCCAATGCTCATTGTCTAAGGCCATGATACCCGAGGAGCAAAGGATTAAAATAACTTTAAACCAAAACATGCTCACCTCTTCAGCTTCAACCTCTTCTAGTAACTCTAACTTTAGAGCTGCTGGGTGGCCTTTTAGAACTTTAATTTCCTCCTTTGTCTGTTTCTCTGCTTCTGTTGCTGCTTTCCTCTGCGCCTGGCAGGAAATACTCTGTCAGTTCCAAAAGCTTTGGAACCATCCCTCATACACAAGATATTGCAAAACACATCAGCACAGTGCTCATGGCTGATAGAGGACAGGAAATCTCCTGCTTGGTTAAGTGATGAGTGTGATACAGCCACACCTCCCTTCTCCCAAATTCCTCTGCACCACCTGAAAGGAACACACAGCACAGCCTTTGGGCTTACTGTTCCCAATGGCTGACAGCAGAAAATAGCATTTGTGCATTTTCCCAACTGCTTGTCCATCTCTGTATTCCTTGTTGGCTTTATTCCCAGCAGTGAGTATAGGGAACACACTGAGCCTGCTACACTAAGGAACATTAACCACACACCTGAAGACACTCTGCTACCTGTGCAGCATCCAACCTGCCACGAAATCAGGATACTACTCAGCCAACTGCCGTGTCTGAAGTGGCCCTGTACGTTCTGCCCTCTCATTGCATACCCTCATTTCAGTTTCAGAAGATTTCCCGTCGATTTTGGCAAACCCATCGAAGAGTGTTTTGTAGCGCACGGTCTTGCGGGCGCCGGCGTCGTCCGGAGGGAGATGTTCCAGCACGGCTGCCCTGTGCTCCCTGTACATGGCAAAGATGATCCGCAGCACCACCTCACGCACCTCGTGGGCCCTGTGCTCCAGAGCCCCCGTGGCAAACTGAAAATAATTGTAAACAATTATGTCTCTCTTCTCTCGCATTTTTAAGGATTCGTTTATTAGTCCAAGACTCTCCTGCAGCAGGAGAAATCTTCCTACAAGACAGGTTTTGCAAATACTTTTTAACCTATTGATTCTTTTTTCCCCATATCTTGATTCATGGAATCCTAGAGTGGTTTGGGTTGAAAGGGACCTTAAAGCTCATCTCATTCCACCCCATACCATGGGCAGGGACACCTCCTACTAGACCAGGTTGTTCCAAGCCCTGCCCAACCTGGTCTAAAATTACCAGCACTGTTGATCAGGGGAATACTCCTCTTCAGAAATTCTCAAGCACTCCAAACCAGCCAGGCAAGCCCCCAGAAAACCATCAGAAAATCCTCCATGTGCTGTAACCTCAACCTCTTACCTTCATGACGTTGTTGACGGTAAACCCGGAGTTTTCAGTCCCCATGGCTCTCAAGAGAGATTCCACCAATTCCACGTGGCTCATTGCCAGGTGTGTTGGGGAGTTTGGTTTAAATGTTTTAACCAGGTGGACTGGAATAATCTGGAGAGGTTTCACTTCAGGGCACAGTGCCATTTCCTAGGAACACACAGAGGCAGTGAGCAGGCAGACACTGCATGAGGACAATTACCTGTCTGCAAAGGAGAGTTTTCTCATCTCTGTAAGTCACTTGCAACAAAGAACACGAGTCACACCTGCAGAGCAGCAGGTAGCCCCAGACTGCTCCAGGTGACCCTGATTTGGCAGGGGGTTGGACTGGATGATCTCCAGAGGGCCCTTCCAACCCCAGCTATTCTCTGATAAGATTCTGTGATAAGGTTCTGTGGTAAGCTGCAACACTTCACAGCAGCCAACCCTGGTCTCACAGCCCACTCTGATCAGGTGTTTCCCACCTGTGAGCTCCCAAATTTGAAGGGAAACACCCACCTGGATGAAGGTTGAAGCCAGAAGACGAAGACGGGATGAGGAGTCTCCTGTTCTAGAAAGCAAATGTGGCAGGGTTTTTTCCACACAATGAGAAGTTTCTAGCTTCCCTAGTTTGTGTTTTGGTATATATTGGGTAATGATCATTTTTAGAAGTTTCAGGGAAGCCTGAAAAACCTAAGTTAGAAAGAAAAAGGAAACACTGAGCAAAAGTAACACAGAGCCCCCTGTTTTCAGACAATACAGTAAAATCTATTCTTAATCTGGAATTAGAGTTAACACCCTTAATAGAAGCTACTTCAGACAACTCTCTTCCAGAAAACCTGTTGCTAGGACTTAGATGAAAGGCTTCAGAAATTGTTTTATAAAGAGTAGCAACTCGATTTTCTTCTTTTCTTCTTATTTAAGGTTTATTTGATGCCCAAGTGTCCCTCAGCTAAGTGCAGTCCCTTGAGCTCTCAAGTGAAGTAACTAAAAGTTATTTCATTGCTGTATTTCAACTTTAACAAACAAAAAGGCCCAATCTCACTGCATCAGCAGATGTTTCTCAAGCTCATGGCTCAGCCCAGGGTAGTGTTCTCCATCTGCTCAATGCCAGATATTGCCCAGTTGTTTTAGAGTTTTGAGGGGTTTTGGGTCTGGACTTACTCAACAGCAGATTTATAAACAATTTGTTCCAAGTATCTCAACCCCACGGCTCTGCAATTTTGGCTGCCAGTTCTTCACTGGAGCATCAAACCTATCCCAACTTACTGAAGACACGGTGTCTTTGATGGCCCTTTCCACAAGGAAAACAGCAGCTCTCAGCATGCTCCTTAAATCCTCCTTTGGAGTGTCCACTGACACTTCCATCAGCTTCTTGTACACAGCCAGTAACGCGTCCTCTCGACACGACCAAGTTCTGGAATACGCTCCTGACACCTGGGCACAGAACAGGTTTGTCTCTTAAAAGGTCCCTGCAGATATTTCAACACATATTTAACATTTATACAGAGAACCAGACTCACAAAGAACATATCAACTGAAGCACGAAATCCCCAGGTGTTCCCCACAGGAATCTGGCTTTATTAAAAGCACACATTTTGGAATGTGATCACAGAAATGGGATTAACAGGTCAGGCTCATGGAGCCCTTCCAGACACAGTGAGGGTTTCTCTCTCTCTGCAAAAGACAGTGGCAAGTTATGGGTATTCTGGACCAATATCCTAAAGCAGCCTGCTGGATCCTGCCTGTTTGTCAGCACAGCAAGTAATCAATCACCAAAGCTACAGATCTGTAGAAATACTGAAAGCAGGCATCCATAAAGCCAAGGCCTAATTTTAAGTTCAGATTTCTAAATAGCAGCTCTGGACACATAAAAATCCACTCAACTCAACACAGAGCACAATAACCATGGATTTGTTCTACTGGTTCTTACCAAAGTCTCTCCAAAAACCTCCACAACGGGGCTGGCTTCCCTCAGTGCCTTCTCTGTGAGTGGTTTGGGTTCCCCAGCATTGCCAGTCCTTGGAGCATCACCCACATCCTCTTCAGTCACCTCTGGCTCAAGGTAGGCAACAGCTTCATCCACCTGCTTGCAGATGGTTGGGAGAGGCCTCTCATCGTAAGGTAAAAATTCAACCTAGCAGAAAAGATAAAAAATTTGTTGTTCTGGAAATGACTCAGATGTGAAGTGGTTTTATCGCTAACTGGATTCACCTCAGTGCAATTTTTCTCACATCAAAGCAGCATCACTCCCCAGCTAACCACGAGAATAACCCCGTTGTTTGGAAGGTTGGACATCAGATTGTTTGCTCTGACAGATTTCTGCAGTAACAGAGGGAACACTACTCACATTTTCCTTGGAAAATGTTTCCTTGCAGGTTGTGGGCTGCATCTGAGGAGAAAGAGGGGACTGGTAGGGAACAACAGACTCAGAAGTGGGATCCACCAACTGCTCTTCCAGCACAGACTCTGCCCTCTGGGGCTCTCCTTGGGGTGGGTCTGCAGGCTCAGGAGGGGAGCTCAGGGGGCTCTCAGTGCCACTCACAGACCCCAGAGGCAACTCAGGTGGTTTTCGGATCTGAAAAAAGGAAGGAGATTTTTTACAGCAAGGCTAAAAATGTGCTAAAATCAGTCAGTACAGCTACAACTCTGCCAACAGGATTCCAGGGGTTTCAAGTAAATATTAAACCTGGCTCACAGGTGTGTCATCATTCCCACTGGATGCAGCTTTATGAAACAGTCAAAAAACAATTCTGTGTGGGTGCATGTGTGGAGAGATTATAAAACTTCCTGTTCTGAGAGCATTACATAATTGTATGTATGTACAAAATCACATGGATTCTGTATGGTTAGCCTTGATACCAGCCTAAGCCTCCTCTACCCCTCCAAAATAGGAGAAAGTACCTTATTCATGTGCATCATGTGAAATTATGCAAAAATTTCAGGATCCTAATGCCATTTTCTTGAGACCTCAACAGTTTAATGTGATTTATGGAGACTAAGCATGTTCATGAAACACCACATTGAGAGTCTTAAGTTGGGGAAATCCCCAATCCAAACAGAAAGCTGAAAATCTTGAGCAAATCTCAAAATTTCTATTAACTTGTGAATTAAGCTGGGTTGCTGTGCCATTTCTATTTAGAACACCCTCCTGAGTGTGGACTAACAGCACCCACCAGCAGCTGTGCATCCAGGAGGTCGTGCAGCTCCAGCTGCTGGTACACCTTCAGCCTGTACTCGTCCATCTGCTCCTTCTTCTTCTTGGCAAGGTCATAATCCTCCTTCTCTACCGCGTAACGCTTCTCCACCTCGTACCGGCCGAGTCGCTCCCCCACCTAGGATTGGTACAAATCACCTTGGAATCATATTCCTGCACATTTCTTGGAATCATTTTACTGAGCATTTCTTGGAATCACCTTACTGAGCATTTCTTGGAATCACCTTACTGAGCATTTCTTGGAATCACCTTACTCTACTTGCCTCATTGCCTCCAGCCAAATGACTCAATCAAGCTATCTGACTTTAAAACTATTCTTTTGGGAAATATATCGAAAATCATTACGATTCCACACAAACAGCAAGGCCCCGATAGGCCACTGGAGCACTGCTCCACTTAGGAGCCAAAGATCTTTCAACACCACCTTCTGCAAGTCTGCAATGGCCTGTTTGAGCTTCTTGGCGTGGTCGTAGCACTCGTGACGCACAGCTTCCCGCTTCTTGTCATCCAGCCTCCGGATTATCTGAGCCACCTCTGGGTCCTGGTACATGTCAAAGGCCAAATCGTCCAGAGGTGAAATGGAGTCACGTTTCCTGAAGGCATAAAGTGAATAAAATAATTTACAATAAGCCAGGCTTCTCTTTTCATTAGCAGGGAATTAACAAAACACAGAGACCAACAACTACTTCACACCAAGCAGAGGTTTTGCCAGGGTATATGCAAAGAACATCCTTACCCAAGGTAAGTTCCATCTAAGGCAGGGTCATCTGATTTAATTCCCAAGTAGTGATCTATCAGCTTCTCTCTGGAAGGCTTTGGAAGGGTGGAAAAAAAATCTTAATGCACATTCACCAGTATCAGGTGTGTGTTCAAGACAGAATTCTGACTTTCCACAACCAACATCAGCTCTGCAACGTAGAGCACTTTTGTTTGGGGGCACATTGAAGCAAGGAGAGGCTGAAAATGAAAATGTCCCAACTAATTGTGTTTTAATTTTTGCATTCCCATATTAGGGTCAAATTTCTTGCTTCAAGAGAACATTAAAAATAAATTAATGCAACACAGCTCTGCTACAGCACAGAACTGGCAGAAGAAAGGTTCATCCCCTCACTCCAGGAACCTGTTCTTGAAGAGATGGAGCATCAGTAAAAGGACAGGGATGCTTTGCACTTACGCTGCTCATGCTGTCATTGTCAAAGTCTGCTGGATCCCCAATGATGTTCACAGCTACCAGGGCAACCTGCAGAGATTCACAGAAAATGGAAACATGTGAGCTCATTCCTCTCTTCTTGGAACAAAAACCAGGGCCTGTGGTCATCAGGGTGGTGTGGAAGCAGAGAGGAGCACTGAGTGTTAAATGTGCCTCCTGCTCCACTGAAAATGTATCACCAAATCTACAACCCCGTTGTGCTGTTCCCTTTCCTGGTCTGGGATGGAACTGAACTGAGTCCCTGCAGAACTGAGGCAGGTGCTTGTGTGTCTGTACCACAGTGGCTGTGCAACACCTTCACTTAATGCCACAACAGGTCCAAAACACTCAAGAGTGGCTTTGTGACCCCAAAGCTGTTCTCAAAGGGAGTTCCTTGTCCTCAACACACACCCTGCTGTGTGGGCTAAACCTCAGCACAAACAAGAGTGACAGAACGTGCCCTTGACTCGTTTGTTCTGGATGAGGTGCATCCAGCTGATCCCAACTCAATTCTAACCTGTTATTTGTGTTTTGTGCTTTAAAACAAACTAAAATAAATACAGGAGCTTTCTACCAACATTTTTTGCTTCTACAAATCAAGGGAGCAGACTTCTGTGCCTGCTCTTTACTAGGGAAGTGTCACCTAGGTTACCAGGTAAGGATTTTCAACTCACCTGCCCGTACAAGTTGTATTTATTGGCATAATTTTTATGGAAAATCAGCTTCAGGTACTGGCCAACTGCATCCATGTACACAGATTTCAACTCTCGAGCTCTGAAATCAGTCTTCTCATTGTCTGAGAGAGGGACATAACTGGGAAGGAAAACGTAACACGTGAGCAGAGGATACATCCAAACACACAGGAGGATTTCTGCTCCTCAGGTTTAAAACTCCCTCATAAGTGAATCAACGTGTGCTGTTTTCCTGGCAAGGCAATTCACCTGCATCTCCAGCTTTGTCACAGAGCTACACAAGCCCAGGATCTCTCTGCTGCTCACACAGCGTGTCCACATCACACACAACCACAGTGAGTACTATTTTCCCCTGAAGCTTTTCTTATCAAGACAATAAACTCATTCAGAACTTTCTGACTCACCCGAGTCTCTGAAACCTCTCTGACTGATAGGGAGCAAAGTATTCGGGCAGACTCTCACTGATGTAGAACTCAATTTTGCTTGCAATCATGTACTGGTGAGCGAGCAGCTGCAGCTTCCGGATCCGACACCTCTCCACCAACTGCAGGATGATTTCCTGGGGGTACTGACAGAGCCTGAAAGAGACACGGTTTCAGAATTCAATCATCTTTTTAAAGAAGACTTCACGTCCAACTTGAGCAATATTTAATTATGGAACTTTCAAGTTATTAATTGTAAGCCAACATCATAACTGTTGTAAGAAGAATCCCAAGAGTAGAGTAGAAACATTTTTCCCTTCCCTTTACTGTGTGCATATGTTCAGGTGCCCCGCACATGTTTAGAGGATGTGCTGAGACAAACACATTTTTCATACTAAGCCAAAGCAGTTGCAAACTCCAAGACTGCCAAGAACACAAATAGTTCCCATTTTCATTATCCAGGACTTCATTTAAATACAATGCAGTGCCTTTAGGTGTTAACCAAGGTGCTTTCTTCCCCCAGGATGACGATTCCATGGGATTAAAGTAACTTTTTTGCTTTATCAGTTTAGTCTGGGATGCTGCAAACTGCTCTGACCACGCACAGTACATCTGCCACTCATTTTAAACTTGGTGCTTCAGAACTTCAGTGCTCCAAGACCATCTCCTCACAGTACCTGGGCGACCGCCACCCGTTCACTGTTGGTGCATGAACCATCAGCTCCCGAGCACTGAACCCATCCTCGTGTCCCGACGAACTGACCACGGTGAAACCAATCTTGTGTGGCATCCTGGGGAGCTGAGCTGGTCAGAGCCACGGCCTTCAAGCTTAAACTCATCCCTGGAAGGATGATAAAAACCCACTGAGACACTACAGTCAAAGAATTGCATCCTGTGGTCTGTCAAGTCAGTAGATGATGAGTACAAATATATATTCCCTTTAATTAACATTGGCACCATAAATGTTTTTATGGTGCCGGTTTGATTAGTGCTGAGCAAAACGAGGATATAGCTCACTTGCAGAGCAGTCTGACATTACACTAAACCTGCTAATCCAAGATGGAGTTGAAACTAAGAGCTCCAAATGCACACAGGAGCAACCTGCACCAAACCTGTACCTGCACCATGGTCTGTGTGTTGCAGCCAGAGGAACAAAAAGCAAAGCACAAGGTCAGTTTAGTCTCTTTGGGAACGCCACGCACCCACCGCGGCTACTGCCAGGGACACAAGACAAGCACCGGGACCGCCGCTGCCCAGCCCGGGCCATGCCGGTGTTACGGCACCAACACCGGCCCCGTCCCTCCCTCCCCCATCGGCCCCCCAGGAGGCGCAGGCCCGGAGGGGTCACGGCCGCACCGCTCCGGGGGAACGGCCAGGACGGGCGGCGGACAAAGCACGCGGGGGCCTGGAGGGACCTCGGGAGGTCCCCGGGGCGGAGGGAGAGCGGAGCGCGGGGGGGAAGCGCCGGGCCGGGCCCCACCTGGCTCAGCGCGGCCCCATCGCCGCTCTCATGGCAACGC
>NW_024581114.1:382000-390113 GCF_017639235.1 Corvus kubaryi | reverse complement strand
GCCGGCAGCCCTTCCTCAGCAACCCGCGCAGGCTCCCGGCCGCCACCGGGGAGCTGTGCCGGCCCCGGCCCGGCCATGGCGGAGTCGCTGCGGCCCTTCCGCCTGCGCGGGTGCGGCGGCCCGCAGAAGTTCGGGGTGGCGGCCGGGAGCCTGCGCGGGTTGCTGAGGAAGGGCTGCCGGCTGCTGCAGGTGCGGGGCGGAGCGGGCACTGCCGGGCTGGGTGCCGCCGGGTGCTACAGGCGTGGGACGGGACCGTGCGGGGCGGAGCGGGCACTGCCGGCTGTGGATGGTGCGGGACAGGCGGGGAGCTGCTGGGTGCTACAGGGACGGGACGGTACCAGGCTGGGATGCTGCTACAGATGCGGGGCGGGTGTGCCGATGCGGGACGGGACCGTGCGGGACTGGGATTACCGGGTGCCGCAGCTCCGGGCCGGGGCTGGAGCCGCTCGCAGTGCGGTGCGGGGCTGGCCGGAGCCGGGGTCTCACCCGCCCGCGGGGCAGCTTCCCTTGCCAGGCAGCCGCCTCTGCCTCTACGAGGACGGGACGGAGCTGACCGAGAGCTACTTCCGAGCGCTGCCGCCGCAGACGGAGCTGGTGCTGCTGGGCCCCGGGGAGAGCTGGCGGGGCTGTGAGTGCGGGGCCGGGCGGGGGGCGCGGGGGCAGCGCCGGCACCGGGGGCTCAGCCGGTGCCGCCTCACCTGCCCCAGGTGCCAGCGACATCGAGCGGCTCCTGGCCGCGTTCTGCAGCCAGCAGGACGCTGTGGTGGAGGCTGCGCGGAGGCTGCTGACGGATGAGCGGGCTCCCCACAGGCAGAAGCTGCTGGCGGATCTCATCCACAACCTGAGCGAAAACATCCTGGCCGAGGACAAGGAAGACGACAAGAAGTGGTTTGAAGGTGGGTTTGTTGCCGTAGGAGGCTGCTAAGGGACTCCCAGGTCTTGCCCTGCCCTGAGAAGTCGCTTCTGTAAATTTTGCTGCTCTTAAGGCAAAGTCTGGGAACTCTTCTGGCTGGTGGGATTGGGTACTTGGTCTGGGGTTTAGTTATCCCTTCCATCCTGTGTCTGTAGGTTTCTTTAAAGTATATGCATATTTTCTATCAGACAACGTTTTTAAGAGATGGTGTTCCCTATCGCTTTATCAAAGATATCTCTGAAATACATTTTCCCCCATTAATATAAGCGTGCATTTATGATGTTTTAATGATTTACTAATAGTATATTGATAACTTGCACATCTCAGCCAGCTAATCTTGGTTTATCTTCTCTTTACACTCTGCAAGTCCCCCTTCCCATTCCCAAGCCACTACTGCAGTTCTTCCCCAACAATTCTGTTTTCCTTTCACAATCTCTTGGTGTTCCACATAGACGCAGTAACAAGAAACATTTAACAATACCAGCTACGGCTCTCTCAGCAGATGCTCTACAGCATTCTTTTAAGTGCTGAGAGCAGGGTAGTCCTGAACTAGTAAAATAAAAATGGGAAATAAAAAAAACCCTGTGCATCCTGTGTTAGTGAAAAGCCAGGATGAACTCCCAGCTGGGCAGGAGCTGTGTTGAGGTACAAAACAATCTTGTTCCCTCCAGGGCTGGAGTCTCGGTTCAAGAACAAATCCAGCTACCTGCGGCATAGCTGTGAGAGCAGAATGCGGGGCTACATGAGAGAGGTAAAAGTTTCTGTTGAAGTAACTTATAACAAGCTGTAACAGTAATTCTGTGGCCACAGGAGTATAAAGTACTTTTACAGTGTAACATTGTGATTGTAGAAAAGAGCCTCAGGCTGCCACAGGAACGGAGGAGTGATTGCTGGGTTTCCCCCCTCTAGGTTAGTGGTTTTATTTCAAACGTTCATCCTGCAGCACGAGATGCCTACAGAGGGATAATCGACCTGATGGCAGATAAACTGAAATCTGTGAAGTACAATGGGTGCTACTTTGACAGAAGGGAGGAGGAGGAGGCAGCGCGCCTGTGCACGGCAGAGGGGTGGTTCTCCTGTCAGGTACCTGCAGCCTTCCTGAAGAGTCATGGAATGGTTTGGGTTGCAAGGGACCTTAAAGATCATCTCATTCCACTCCCTGCCAGAGTTGTTCCAAGCCCTGTCCAACCTGGCCCTGGACATTTCCAGGGATCCAGGGGCAGCCACAGCTTCTCTGGGCAACCTCACCACCCTCACAGGGAGGAATTTCTTCCATATACCTAAGCTTCCCCTTTTTATGTTTGAACCCATTCCCTCTTTGGCATCAGGGGAAGGAAGGGGCTTCCTGGGTGCAGGTCAGGCTGGGGGGGATGTGGGGTGCAGGATCACTAGCACATGGCAGGATGAGTGTGACACCTTTCACAGGGCCCTTTCGACAAAGACGACTGCCCGTGTAAGCATTCCATCAACCCCTACAGCAACAGGGAAAGCAGGATCCTCTTCAGCACCTGGAATCTCGACCACATGTATGTACAAAGCGTTAATCCAGACTTACCTGCCTTGTGCCCTTCAGCTGCATCAGAAGCCTTAGTCCTGTGCAGTCAGCTCTGCTGTGAATGTGTTGTGAGAAAAGGTGCTGGGATGCTGCAGCTGATCTGAGAACAAAACCCTGAAGACAGATGAGATGCTGCCTCTCATTAGCTGCTTTGCTTCTGTGCAGCTTTGCTTTGTATGGAACCCCTTCTCACTGCACTAGCCGTGTGAATTCTCCTCTCTGGCAAAACCCCCTCTGACCCATTTCAAATGTAGGTGTGAAGCAAACAAGATCTGCTAAACTGATTTCCTTGGGGGAAAAAATCATACAACTAGTTATGGAGAACAAATTCCAGTTTTGCCTGGCTCTGAAAGGAAGATGGAGGTTTGATTATTCTGAAAAAAACTCTTGGTGGCAATTTTGTCTTCTCTTTTGTGTCCCCAAGAATTGAGAAGAAACGTGCTGTTGTCCCAGAACTGGCAGAAGCTGTCAAAACACGAGACGGGAGAGAAGTGAACTGGGAATACTTCTATCAGCTGCTGTTTACCCTGGATAATTTAAAACTCGTACATATTGCTTGTCATAAGAAAACCAATCATAACCTCAGCTGTGACAAAACCAGAATTTACAGAAAGAGGAAGCAAACCCATGAGATTTCGTAGTGCTGTCTCTGGAAGGGACCTGCTGCTATTTTCAATCATGTCAGCCTGTTGGTTTTAAATAGCTCCAATTTCTTAAATAAGAACTATTTGAGAGTCCCTGGCACGAGACTGGCTGGGTAACCCAACCAGAACCTCTCAAAGCACACTCCAATATCCTGTTTAATTCTCCTCTCCTGCCTTCCCACTCCTTACAAGCTTCCCTCAGCTCAAATCAAGTGTGATAAAGGCACAAAATGAGCCAGAGGCTGACACTGATTCTACCCTGTCATCTCTGGCCAGTGTTGGCCCAAAACTCACAGTACACAGAAATGAAACTTGGATGAAACATTTCTTACAAACTAATCTGCAGGGGCTCATAGATTCTTATTCCTTTGAAGATTAAGCCAAACAAAGAAGGATTTAGAATCATGTTTTACTCTCTGCCTTTTGCAGGTAGCAACCAGTGTATTTCAGGAATGCCAAAGGTGATTCAGCAGCAGAGCTGCCACCTCACCTGTGCCAAACTCCTGCCCTCATCCCCGACCGCCCCTTTGCCATTGTTTCAAACATGCCTCTCCCAGAAAGAAGAGCAAGGCCATGGCATATCCCCACATTTTTGCTTTCCCCACCTTTATTTGCCATCTTCCCTGCTGATTTCCCTCTCCTTTCTAACACTTTCTGCCTCTTCAGCTTGAGTTTGCTTGAAGCACCAGCAGCAAGGACAGCTATAATGATCATGTTTACAGTAACTACAGTAACATTTACTCACTGCCTTGGAAAATATTGCTTTGGTAAAACATTTCCTACCTCAGGCAACAAAATCACAAATGGTTCCATTTTTTACTTGAATTTTTTTTTTTTTTTAATACCAGCTGATAGCAACTGAACTTTTGGGATTGTCAGTGTAAATCACGTGAACTTTTTAAATAAAAAAATGCCCCCACATCTGTGTGTGTGTGAGTACGTGGAGGTGCACTAGAGATTAATCAGGTGTGATAGAGCATGAAGGGAAACGTGTTTATGAATGGAGCACCAGCTATTTCCTGCTCTGTAAATAATAGGAAAAGCTCTGTTTTCCCCCATATTGTTAGTCCCGGATCAGTTAGTCCACGTGGAATTGTGTGGAAATGGTGTTTCTGCCTGAGCTCTGAATTACTGGATCTTGGAAGCTTTGCTATAGAGAGTATTGATTTACTTTAAACAACAAACTCAGTCTCTTTCCAAACACTGTGATCTGAAAAGTAAGGAGATGCATTTTAAACACAGGATTTCCCATTCCACTGCACGCAGTTGATCCTTCCAGCTTCCCTTCCTGCACTGTTGGACACTGGGGAGGGCAGCACCGGCAGGGTTCTGGTGACAAACCCAGTGTCACCCATGTGACATGTGTGCCCCAAACTGAAAATGCATTTTGCACAGTGAAATGAATGTCTGTGAAACTGTGTTTGCTAGAAAGAGCCAGCAGTAAACACAGCACTGAAGGAATGCTGGGAGGAGCTGCTGCAACACCGAGCTGGGCTGGAACCATGAATATGCGATTTAAAAATCTGGATTTTTCCGTGTTACAGAATTAGAGTGAAAAAGAGCCAAGAAATATCTTTGACAGAAACAATGCATCAGCTGGAGTGGAAATGGGAATGCATTACCATGCCATGCATATGCAATTTGTTTGCCTTACAACTTTTGAATGTTTAACAGGCTCTAGCTGTAGAAATTAATATTTATTTAAACCATCTGCTGATAGCATTTTCTCTTTATTTTTAGAAACATAGAAGGAGCTATAACAATAAATATCTGGAAGCTTATTGCATAATCACAGTTTCAAAGAAATATTCCCACAAACACCGGGTGAATTAAGAGTTCCTGGAATCAGCTGAGGTTGCTCCTTTGTTTTTTAAACATGCAGAGGGGGCTGCCCCACAGCCTTAGCAATCTTCCTCTGTCCATCAAATCCAATATTGCTTGTTTATCACCACCAAAGCATTTGTTTCCAAAATCCCTGCTGGAAATCAGTTGAAAATCGATGAAGGACAACACTTAGAACAGCATGTGAAGGGAGGAGGCAGCACCAGGGTGTGGGTGTTTGGGGAGCTGCTGTGCAATGAAAACGTGCTGAACTCCCAGAGATGAGCACACTGAACCCACTCTGACATGCTGCATTTCATTTTGCCAGCAGAACTGCATTTTAGAGGTTTAACTGGTCCTCAGTTAGGTGTAAACAACCCACACAAGGGAGACCCTTGACCTTCTTTGTACCAGGGAGTCAATTTGCTCCTTTATTACCTGGATGCCATGGACATCACAGAATTAAAAGAAAAAGAACCTCGTTCCAGCATCCTTTTCTTGACTGTTTTGAAAAAAAAGGAGTGAAAACAAATATTTCCTCAAGATACGAGGCTCAAATTTACAAAAAGGCTATAAGAACTTCTATTTTCCCTGGGTTTTTTTCCTAAATATCAGCGGTAAAGTGCTAAATTATATTTTATTTCCAAATCACTGAAAATTCGGTCTTTGCCCCAGATAACCACTGGAATACTGTATCTGCCAATTCCAGCAAAACAAACTGTCCCAGTTCTCTCCCTGAGGAAAGGGAAACAGACACCTCATGTTACTGACACAGCCATTGCCATGTGGTCACAAAGAAAAAGAAGAAGCATTTAATTTGTTTACAGTTTGCTCTTAGACAACATCCTCCTCCTCCTCATCATCATCATCTTCCTTTGCGATGAAATGGAGCTTCCTGGCTTCTCGCCTGCTCCTGGTCATGCTTGGGAGCACAACTGCTGGGAGATCCTGGAGGGAAAAGATCAAATCAGTAAGGAAATCTGTGGTGGCAAATGGCAGAACTCCTGCCTCCACCAGTTCCCATCTTCCCTCAGCTGACACAGGAACCAACCCTCAGCTTGCAAGCAGTGGCACAAACCCAAAGCTGAAGCTGTGGGACTTTGAGGGGAGTCTGCCCAAACCAGATCCATGGGCAGTCTCAAGGCTGGCATTCCTTCCACAGGTGTGAGAGGATTTGCAGAGGGTGAAGGGCTCCCTAAACAAATCCTCACTGCTCCCTAAATACCACAGGAAATACCTAAAAGAGGGTGGCATCACTTCCCCCCAGGTTATGCTTGTTAAAGGCATTCAAATCTAAAGCTCTGGCCCTTGGATCAGTTCAAAAGCTGAGGTAGACAGAAACCAGTTTCCATTCCAAACAATCCCAATGCAGCAGGGCTGGAACTGCATGATCTTTAAGATCCCTTCCAACTCAAGCCATTCTATGATTCTGTTAAGAACCAAAGACTTGCAAGAAACTATTTTGCCAACAATGCTGTGTCTCCATAATGTCATTATCAGTAAAAATACCTATCTTACCGAATTGGACTAAAAAAATCTAAATAAGAAAGATTTTACATCTGAAATTAATTTGGCTAGGCAAGTAGTTTCATCTCTGATGGAGACAATTCTATCTGGGATACAGGGGTATGACTCCAGGTATCCAACAACACAAATTCGCCAAGAGTTTTGAGGCAAGTTTTAAGCAGACCAGGGCTGAGTCTGAAGCAGGAACAGACTCATCATCTCACCAGCTCAACATCTCCAAAGAACCGGTGCACTGGCATGGGCTGGTTGCTGTCCTCATCCGAGAGGCCGCTGCTGTGCTCCAGGAGCATCGTCCTCCGCGGGCGATCCGCATCCTCCGAGGTGGCCCCGTCAAAGCTGCCACAGCTGCTCTCCTCTTCGCTGAACACGTGATGGTGGTGCAGAAACCCCCCCATTTTTAATGGAGTACCGCTGGATTTTACTGAGTGTGGCTCCAGAGAAACACCATGCTCCTTTTCCTGCTTCCCTTCATCAGTCTCTGGAATGCTTTCATCTTTTTCCTGTTGGATAATACTGCTGTCTCCTGGATCTTCTGAGCCTACATCCCCATCAAATGTTTTAGGTGTTTCCCCCAGTGCAGCAAGGTTTCCGCTTTCATATGTGAGTCCTTCTAGCTCTGATTTTAGACTGCTTTTTTCACATTTCATCCTCTTTGCGTGCTGTCCTTCAACAGCTTCATGCGATGAACACTGTTAAAAAAAATAGACAAGATCCTAAAGCTCACTTGAAATAAACAAGAATAAAATCACAGTATCTCTTTAGTTGCAAAGCTGGCTGTGGAACAGAGGCGCTCCATCACACGAGTGGCATCCTGATCTGAACCTTCTAAGAAAAGTAATTAGTAGAAAATGCATGTGAAGAGACGAGAAGAGGAACAGACAGCTTACATAAACCACAACGTACAGTCCATCACCGGCGAGCAGAAAACACTTCTCAGAGAATAAACTAGCACCGTGCGAGGTCAATCACCATGTTCTTATTTTCTTAAGGATGATGCTAATAGGAATTACTGTGCCACGCCTGACTGTCATCACCCGGCAGGGCGAGTGGCTAAGTCTGCTCATATTTCTGCACTGGCACAAACAACGTCGTGAGAGAAGGGGGAACGGCGATAAATTTACTCAAATTCTCCTGATAATTCCCACATCGTGATGCTCAGACTGTAGCTGGTAATAATTACCTGCGATCCCCCCACGCGGTGACCGCCCTGCCCCGCGGCCTTTCCCTCCCACACCAGTCCACCCGGCCCCGTTCCTCGTACCGGGCTCGCCGTGTCGGCTGCTTCCCCCGCGGGCTGTGCAGGGTCGGCTGCCGGGGCCGCCTTCGCGGAGCGCCGGGCCCGCTGCCGTGGCCGTGGCCGGGGCCGGGCCGGGCGAGCGGGGCCGCGGGTGTCCGAGGGCCTCCGGCCCCGCGCCGCGCCACCGGCCGCCATCTTGGGCCGCGCGCGGGCCCGCGCTCGCCATCTTGTGGAGCCACTCGGCTCAGGAGCCCTGGGGCGACCGCCGGCACCGGGCACCGGGATAAGGGCACCGGGATAAGGGCTCCGGGCCAAGGGCAGCCTCATCCCGCCCGGTGAGGTCGGGGAGCCCACGGTCCTTACAACAGCCCCCTCACACACAGCAGCCCCTCACACACAACAACCCCTCACACACA
>NW_024581114.1:346179-381990 GCF_017639235.1 Corvus kubaryi | reverse complement strand
CCCCTCACACACAACAACCCCTCACACACAGCAGCCCCTCACACACAACAACCCCTCACACACAACAACCCCTCACAACAACCCCTCACACACAGCAGCCCCTAGCTTGGACCACAGACAGCGTCACCTTAACAGAAGCTTTGCAAACGGAACATAAAGCAGCTCGTCACGGGCCACAGAATCACAGAGTGGGGTGGGTTGGAAGAGACCTTGAAGATCATCCAGTTCCACCCCCCTGCCATGGGCAGGGACACCTCCCACTATCCCAGGCTGCTCCAAGCCCCATCCAGCCTGGCCTTGGACACTTCCAGGGATCCAGGGGCAGCCACAGCTTCTCTGGGCACCCTGTGCAAGGGCCTGCCCACCCTCACAGGGAACAATTCCTTCCCAATATCCAATCTAAACCTACTGTCTATCAGTTTGAACCCATTCCTCCTTGTCCCATCACTGCAGGCGCTTGTAAATAGTCTTGCCCCATCTTTCCTGTAAGTTCCTTTCAGGTATTGGAAGGCTGTAATTACAGTTTCTGAAGGGAACTTACTGACCTCCCTCCCGGCTGCTGCTTGGGGAAAAACCCAGCCCCATCCTGCCTGGGAACTATGTAGCTTATAAACATTTGATATCTTTTGCTTCCCATTGTGTCTCACTCTGGAGCAGTGCTCGCTCCCATTCAAGACGTGGTCGGAGAGTTATTATTCAGATGTTCCTCTCTCTGCTTTCCACAGCCCTCAGGGAACAAATTATGTCAGTAACTCAAATCCCTCTTTAACTTCAAGGACTCAGAGGGTAGCAGATGAATTTCTACGTAGTAAAGCACCCAGATTTAAGTACGTAATTATCCTGTCTGATGTTCCCGGGGAGGTGCTGCGGGGAGCGATGGCAGGTACCGGTGCCCTGACGGCCACGTCTCCGCGATGGGGCCCGCGGGCTCCATCCATCACATTAAACACAGCTCCTTCTCCAGTTAATTCAGTGCTTTGGGGATGCTGTGGGGATTTTTATAATTCTGTCCATCTGAGGGCACAGGAGCTTGTTTCTTTATAGCAGCCTTTAATGTTCTTGCTCATTGCAGAGTCATCCCACGAGTCTCAGTGGTACCTGTGCTCCTTCATCCAGCTTGGCTGATTAAATGCTTGTCCGTTCATCCCGGCCTTAAAAAACAGAAGCAACAATTTAAATTGCAGAAATAAGTGGCAAGACTGTACCTATGGGGATATTCAAGAAATACATTTTTTCTCAAAAGTATAAAATCCCCCAGTTAAACCATGCAGGTTTGGAGACTCGCCTGCACGTTGTTGTGCAATTTCCCTTGGTGCTCAGGGTTCGTCTGTGCTTTGTTCTCTGGGTGAGATAATTCATATTCTTCTCCAAAACCTCCTCGACTTGCTCCACTCTCTCACAGTGTTGTTTCTTGCAGCCATGGAATACAGATGATTGTTTTTATTAGGCAGTGAACACTTATACTGTCTTGTAAACAGCCGCAGACTAAAACTGGCTGAATAGCAGCATTTCTGCAGCTGGAAAACGTGGTTCTTGTTTTAATTTCCACAACAAACTGAAAATAGTAAGGAAAATTTAATGTTGCCAATTCTAATAAATACTTTTCACAACACTGTATGTTTCTCAGTTTTTAAGCTGCTTTGGAAAGCTGATGTGACTGAGCACTGAGAACGGGGTGGCAAAGCCCTGAGCAGTCCCGTGGCCTTCAGTGACCTGGCGTGGGGTGAGATACACAACTAAAAGCTCCTGAGGCTCTGTGGGGTGGCCTTGGACACTTACAAAGGACACAGCAGCTTAGATGGAGCTGGGAGGGCAGGGCTCCCTCCAGAGCTCTCGTGTCACGCTCACCCTGTTCTCCCCTCTAACCACGTTATTTTGGGGGCAGGTGGTGACAATTTCACAGCTGCAGATGTTGCTGCATTTTCTGAAATACGGCCGAGATAAAAAGTGTCACATAGCGCGGGAAGCACCCGGGAGAGACTGCGGATCCCTCTGAGATCCATCCCCATCTCAGCAGCAGTGACTCCCAAGTGACTTGAAAGGCGACAGGGGGACTGCCAACAGCCAACAGCCCTCGGAGAGAATCAGAGCAGCACGAGCTATTTACATTAAACCCACATTTCCACATAAAAGGGGGCTTATTCTCAATATTAAAAAATGGGTTATATTAGAATCTGTTGTTTAAGCAGGCAGGGAGGAAAAAATAAAAAGAGGGTTTTGTGAGCTCCATCATTGCTGTGAAAACTGGCGGCTCTGCAGCAGCAGCTGATGAGCTTATGGAGCAGGAAGGGAGAGCCGGGCTGTGAAACTCGATGTGTAAATGAGCTTCTTGCAGCACTTGTCTCTGCGCCTGTCACTTGCACCAGTGTCCCTGTCTGTTATAATCCTCCCAGTTCATTTGGCTAAACATGAGTGACATGCCAGGGACAGCAGCCAAAAAAAATGCTGCCTGTAAACATGCTGGCTGTTAACTGTTGAATGTGAGGTCTGTCAAGCTCAACAGCCATCCGGCAGGAGCGCTGGCTGGCCTTTTCCTGCCACGGGAGAGGTGGGTTGGGTTCAAGTGGCTGAAATCTTCTGAGGAGAAAGCAGGAGGAGGATCCACTTCCCAATAACCAGGACCAGGATCCTCGCTCCCTGCTGCATCCTTCTGGCTGCCTCCTCAGCAGGAAGAGTTGGTCTTGTGCTCGAGATTGGAAGGAAAAAATATTTAGCTGCTGTTGCCTTCCATCACACGGTGTTGTCGTACCAGCTCAGGTAATGTTGGTGAGCATTGAGGCTGGATGGGGCTCTGAGTAACCTGGTCTATGGAAGGTGTCCCTGCCCATGGCAGGGGGTTGGAACTGGATGATTTTTAAGGTCCCTTCTAAGCCAAACCATTCTGTGATTCCGTGATTCTATGAACTGCCAGTTTTGGACGCTGCCTCCTGGGAAATTTTCTGGGAGTCTGTACCCCATTGAGAACTCAATATTCACGAGGATCTGCAGCTGCCATGAGCACTGCTGCCCTGAGGACCTTTGCACCACTCACATGGAATAAGCCCCTCATTTCCATCACAGAGGAGTGCTCGAATCAGTAGCTAGAGAGCCTTGACACAGAAATCACAAGGAATTTACGGTACATAATGAAACTTTATGCTTGCCACGTGAGAAATCTCTTTGAGTCTTATTTTGGATTTCTTGCAAGTGTCTTATCAAGGACCAAATGTGGAAAGGCAATATCTGAAGAAATTAATTAACACAACAGAGCTGTACGTGGGCTTTGTGAGAAAGAGCAACAAAGAGGAAACCTGTGACATTCGTTAATGACAAACCATAAGGGACATGGGAGAACAGCGAGTGCAGAGAAGCCCAGGCTGGGGGGTTGCAATACCTGTCTGAGGGGCTGTTTGGCACTGGGCTCCCTGTGATGGGTACAGCTGGAGACTCCAGAGCTCTGCATGGACCCTTTCCCAAACCCTTGCCTGAAGCCTTGCTGCTAATGGTTTTGTCCCCCTGCTATTGATCCACGTACCCACTTCTCATAATAATCCTTAGTGTTTACATGGCAAACCCTTCCCAAGGCACCTCCAAACACTGCCCAGTGAATTCCACCTGCCCCAGGTCTCCTGCCCTCCCTAAGCCCCTCATTGCTCCTGGCATATTGATTTTTAAAGTGTTTCACAAACCACAGGTAAATCTCTCACAGCACAAAGCGTCTCGCTGAGTCCAGATCCTTACCTTTGCTCCAGGAGACTGATTACATGGATTTAATGATTTACTGGCAACCTGGCCTCGCTGTTAAAAAGCCTCAGCTACAGAAACCTTTTCCTGGCTCAATTTAACGGCAGCAGTAACTGCAGCCGTGGGAACAGGCGCTCCCCGCCTCCGCTTCCCACTTCGTCACGTCGCTTTGCTACAGGCTTTAATTAGGGTTTAATTAGGGTTTAATTCCCATCGAACTCCTCGGCCGGGGCAGCAGCTCGGGCTCAGCCGCCGCCCGACGCTGGGGGTCAGTGTGAGACCGGCGGTGTGGCCGCGCCTCTCGTGGACTCGGGGGGACAGGGGACACGGGGGGACACGCGGGATGGGCGACACCGGGAGATACGGGGGGACATGGCGGGATAAAGGACACGGACGGGCACCGAGGGACAGGGAGCTCTCTCCGGTTCTCGTGAGAGGCTCAGCCCCCGCCAAGCCTTTCTGCCCTCCTGCCAGGAACCCAAAGCAGGGAAACACAGGATGGTTTGGGCTGGAAGGGACGTTAAAGCTTATTCCGTTCCACCCCCCCGCCATGGGCAGGGACTTTCTATTTGACCAGGTGGCTCCAAGCCCCGTCCAACCTGGCCCTGGACGCTTCCAGGAATGGGGCAGCCACAGCTTCTCTGGGCACCCTGTGCCAGGGTCTCCCCACCTCCCGGGGAAGAATTTCTCCCTAAAATCGAAGCTATATTTTCCTTCCTTCAGTTTGAAACCATCTCCCCTTGTCCTGTCACTCCATGCCCTTGTCCATTGTCCTCTCCAGCTCTCCTGGAGCCCCTTTAGGCACAGGAAGGGGTTCTAAGGTCTCCTCAGAACCTCCTGTTCTCCAGGCTGGATACCCTCAGCTCTCCCAGCCTGTCTCCATGGGAGAGATGCTCAGATTTTGCCTGATTGCTTTTTGGGAGACCCCAGGGAGCTGGGGCAGTTGTGTTCAGCAGCTCTGAGTGTGCTGCTCCCAGCTGGCAAAGGGGATCTCAGGAGCAAACAGCTTCCCCCTGTTTCCTCCAGCCCCCACTGCCCCCAGGTAGCTGAGCCTGGTCCTGGCATTGCCACACTGCTGTCAGAGGGACAAGCTGGGAACACCACACTCAGCAAGGCTGAACTTCATCCAGAAGCTGAGCCCAGGCTGATCTCAGCATAATTTGCTTAGTTAGATTTAAAATAATAATAATTTAAAAATGCCCTTCCTCTGTCCTACATGCCAGTGAACATCAGGCTCACCCAGCCCCAGCCTGATTTTCCACCAGTGACAGGTAACATTTTGGTGAGTGTTGTACATTATTTACCACCATATCTTTGGGGAGATAAAAATTCTTTGAGTGAATGCAAGTGTCTTCTCTACACACCTGACAAGGGTGGAAGTGGCTGTTTTACACAAGGCTCATTAAATATAAACCCACCATGTTGATTTCAGCATCTTAAATTACTTAAGCCAATGTAACGGGATAAATATTTGATGGTGAATTTTATTAAATTTCCAGCACTATTATGTTACTGCTAAAAATATAAAGATTTCTTTAAAGCCTACTTGGTGGTCTCCAAAGGCAGATGATTGGAAATCTGACTCAAAACCTGCCTGCAGGGATTGCTTTGGGGATGGGAATGAATTATCTCCTTCCCTCTGTCCTCTGCAGGTAACAGCAGATTCTTCCAGCTCCCATCAGGGTTAGTCAGTCCCTGAAAATAGCGACAAGAGCCCAGGCCAGGCATGGAGCTGTGGGAGGGCACACAGCCGAGGCTGTGCCCACCGAGGGTGGCTCTGCCCAGGATAACCCTCAGGAGCAGCGTGGGAGAGCAGGGAGCGTCCCACAGGAGGGTGACCGTGGGGTCGCTGCTCACAGATGTTGATTGGGTTTGAAGTCTCTCGGCTGTCTGAGCTCTCAGGATCGTGTTTGTCTCCTCTCCCAGCTTTTGCACTTTGCAGCTCTGCTTAGAAGGCAGAATGGAGCAGAAGCACCCTGTGACCCAAGAAATGGGCACTTGTGCGAGCTGTGTGTGTGCCCCAAATCCAGAGGGGCCAGGGCACTGTCCCCACAGAGCTGGTGGTGTGGTGTGGGCTGGGGTCACCTCGGTGAGCACTCACAGCCTCTCTGCCAGCCATGCAGAAAGGGAAATCCACCAAGGGACTGAAAAGAGGACATCACCAGGATGTTTTTAAACTCTGATTTGACAAAATCCTACCAGATTTTCTCTCATTAGCACTTGCCTCTGAACGCAGCTTGAGGTGAGACCTACCTTTCAGCAGAACTGTGGCCCACACCAGAGCCCCATCTGAAAGTGCTGCCCTGTGAATTAGAAGCACATCTCGAGTCAGAGCATGGCAAGTTGTGCAGTCCCAAATCTATAAATATTTCTGTTTGCCTTTGAAAGGATTGCTGCACAGTGGCACTTTCTCTCCCTGTCACATAATTAACTCTTGCTCACTTTCTTGCTTCACTGTCTTGCAATAACTCAATACATAAAGTTTAAAACCCCTCAGCAGTTTAATTCTTGACATTTAAGTCACGAATTTTTTGGGCAGATGAAATGTCCCAGGACAGAGCTGGTCCAAGCAAAGGCACCGCCCATGGATGAGCACCTGAGATGGAGAAGGCAGCTGAGCCAGGTGGCACTTTCTTAGCAGAACAAGAAGCCATCAGCATTTTCCTGAAGCGGTGTATCGTTCCCTGGTAACCTACAGGAGGAGGAGTTTAAGCCCTTCCAGGAATCTCATCACAGTTCAGTAGCTCCCTGAATTAAAAAAGAATAATTACAGCTGAAACACTGTGGAGCAGGGCTATGGAACAGGCTATTGAGGTCAGTCCCTTGTCCAGTCTCATGACTTCTTCCAGAACAGGAGCAAACTCGGTGCCAAAAGGTGCCCACTTGGATTTCTTTCTTTTTACATCTGGTTCCCAGTGGTGGAGGTTGTGTGTGAAGAGCTGTAACTGCACCTCGGAGAGGACCTTCTACTGATGGGGATCCTCAGACAGCATCTATCTTCAAAAGAGCAGGAAGAAACAATCAGAGGAGACATGTTCTGTTCATGCAACAGCAAGCAATATTGTTCCATTGGTAGGAATCACGCTAGGACAGCGGCTCCAGTGGCCCGGAGCGCCGCGCTCTTACGCGTTCCTTCTGACTGGGGAATGCAGTGCAACAGGAGTGATTCCGTTATCAGCCCTGGGAGGCTCTGGTAATGAACCCACATCCTCATTACAATCTGTACTAACCCACATCCTCATTACAATCCGTACTAACCCACATCCTCATTACAATCCGTACTAACCCACATCCTCATTACAGTCTGTACTTCCTACATCAGGTATTGCCTCTATCAAGCATCGCTGCTGATCTCCTGTGTCTCGACTCTTTTGAAGCAGGTTTTCCAGGAGCAGCTCCATTACACGATGCCACAGCTCTGAGTCATCTCCCACCTCTCCACAGGGCCAGCTGCGTGCCTTTGTCATCTGCACCGCTCGCATCCTGTACAGAAGATGTCACACAACTGTCCAGACACCATCCCAGTGTGTAATAGCTGCTCTTCAGAGACAGATTAATCATGTAAGCAGAGAAAGACTTCAGCCAGGCACTCCTGCTCAAGCAGCGCGTTTCTAGGGCTCTTTTCTGCATGCACTGATAGTGCTTAATGCTTAACACAGAGTTGGAATTAAAAACCGCCCAGGAAGAGGGTTTAGGGCTCAGAGCGTTCTAATAACGCTCTCACAGAGCCAGAAACTTGACTGCCACATCTTCCTGTCCCTTTCTGTGTTTCTTCCCAGGGAAGAGGGGTGACTGGCGTAATCCCAATCCTCCCAAGTTCCAGTGGAAGTGCCTTGGTTTCTTCTTACCATTGTCGTGGGTAATTTTCTTCACTACATGACCCTTGCTGGTTATCCTTTTCAGCTAAAAATACCTGCTCCTCACATGTCCGTCTGGTGGGCAGGAGCCGCCGGGGCTGTTGTTTTGACGCTTTGATTTGATGCGAGGACACACGAATAGAAAGCCACCAGTGAATAGAAGAATAAATCTATATGTTCCTTGCTGTCACTTCAACTAGAAAGCAAAGCTGGCAGCTCTTGCTCTTTGGGGAATCTGGGATTATTTGGACAAAGGTTTCCCCATGGGTGACACACTCGCAGGAACAAAGGAGCGGCGTTCACAGGAGGAACAAGTGTCCTGCAACCAGTGCGATCAAAAGCGAGCCCCGGAACCATGTGTACACCAGGTTGGGCAGGACAGATTGAACAACAATCAGGTGCACAAGAAACCCATTCAGAGAGAGGGTTCTGAGGGAACTGAAACAAGCATTGGCCTGGCTTAGTCTGCAGACAATAGCACTGTTTAAGGAGAAGCTGCTACACTCTGTGTGGCTGTGCTTTTGTTATCCTGCTTAATAGGAAAAGAAGTAAACCAGGTTCCTGGGCAGTACCCAGGAAGGCAGTGGGCAACTTACCTGTGCACGACTGGCACAGTTGCCATGCCCATCCATATGCCAAGGTTTGTCATTGCTTCTCAGCCACCCAGCCACGTCACCAGAGATTTCTGCTCTTGTACTTAACTCAGTGCATTTTGGTATCAGAAGTGTTTCAGGATAGATTTTAGGGGAGAGAAACAGAGAAAGCACTAACCCCTGTTCTGGCCAGCTTGGAGCATCCTGTGCTGCTCCAGGGGCCAGAGGCAGCAGCACTGTCATCTGTGGACCTCCTGTCCCACCTGCAGACTGCCTGTCCCACCTCCCAGACCTCCTGTCCCACCTCCCGACCTCCTGTCCCACCTGCAGACTGCCTGTCCCACCTCCCAGACCTCCTGTCCCACCTCCCGACCTCCTGTCCCACCTGCAGACTGCCCGTTCCACCTTCCAGACACTGTCATGCTCTTCTCCACCAGCATCAGAGCCAGCAGAGCTGTTCTGGCCCTGGAAGTGAGCCTGGCCCCGTGCCAGCCAGCATCCATGGCAGGGTGATCCTCTCTGTAATGGATTTCTTCCAGCAAGGGAAAGCAGTGCAGTGCTCCTTGTTGCTCACACACAGCTGAACACCAGCTTCTCCTCCCCTCTAAGCTCTCCAGAGACAAACTGCTCTGGTCAAGAAGTCAGAAGACTGGAGCAGCCCCTGGATTGCGCTGTTCCCCGGGGACAGCACTGTTTTTACCACTGCTGATGTTCCTGCTGTGTTGCCAAGGTTGAGCTTCCCTCTCTCCGTGTGCAGCTTCCCCGCACTTGACCCGTGGCTTTGCATTCGCAGCTCCGCAGTTCTCAGCGCTTCGTGCTTTCGCTCACACTCCTGCGCAGGAAACAGGCACATCCCTCGGCTTCGTCTCCACGCTCAGTAACCACGGAAGGAGAAACCCCTTTGGAGTGCCTAGGTTGCATCTTTGGGAAGCAGAACTGTGTAAGTGTGCACTTCCATAAGTACTGCAGACAGGAGTTTATTAGATTCCACTAGCATGGCAACTGCTGCATTACAGATGCCGGAGACTTTGGAAGGAAGCCAACCACCAGTTTCTCAAGGAATATTTTATCACCATTGAGCTGTGCTGAGTGAGGATTCTTCTCCTCAAAGCAGGGAGAGCTGGGCAGGAGGAGGAGAGGGGCCACCACAGTCAAGTTGAAGCAATTGTTTCTTCTGTAGTTTAATCCTCTTCCCTCCCCCTGATATGCAGTTTATTTAATTGCGGAGACAAGATGCATTGCTTTCTTGAGGGATTGTGGGAGAATATTTGTAATCCAAGGGCTGTAATTGAACTCGGTAATAATAATTATACTTCTCTTCATTAATATGTCTTAAAGCTCATTACAAACTATTTTTGTGCCAGCATCTTTGCCAAATCCCTACAGGGTTAGAGATAATTTCTTATTCCAGTAGAGCAGTGACTTTAAGGACTCTTGCAGAGCAGCAGCAACAGCCAAACCCCTGAGCTCGCTGTTGAGGCCAGGGAAGCGTGATCCCAAGGGATATGAGGCACTGGCCAACATGGTACAGCTGGTCAGGGGCTGGCCTAGGATGGGGAATCCCCAGGCTTGGTGCCACTCAGCCTGCAGCAGCTTTACTGCTCCCTGCTGGGGATGGAGCACCTCTCCTCTGAGGAAAGGCTGAGAGAATTGGGATTGTTCAGCCTGGAAAAGAAAAGGCTTTGGGATGATCTAATTGTGGCCTTCCAGTACCTGAAGGGAGCTGACAAGAAAGATGGAGAGAGACTATTTACAAGGACCTGGAGTGCCAGGACAAGGGAGAATGGCTTCCCACTGAAAGAGAGCAGAGTTAGATGGGATATTAGGAAAAAATTCTTCCCTGTGAGGGTGGTGAGGCCCTGGCACAGGTTACCCAGAGAAGCTGTGGCTGTCCTATCCCTGGAATTGACCAAGGCCAGGTTGGATGAGGCTTGGAGCGACCTGGGATAGTGGAAGGTGTCCCTGCCCATGGCAGGGTGTTGGAACAAGATGAGCTTCCAACCCAAACCATCCTGGGATTCTGTGATTCATCTGAACTGGGGTTGGTTGGGCTCTGAGAATGTTGTTCCAAGCTCAGTAGTCAGTCAGGGCACAAAAAATCCTGCTTGAATCTGCCTGTCCAGAGAAGGGGAGCCATTCCTGAGCCACGAGGCTTTCCTGAGCTGTTCCGCCTGGCTGGAATGCCTGCGGAGCTGCGCCCACCGCTGGCATCCAGCTGTGTTCTGACAGGCAGCGCCTGACACGAGGTGCCTGTGTCATTGTATGCCCCAAGGAGTGCATCTAAAAGCGGATGCTTTTCATACAAGGATATCTATTCCAGATCACAAGTCTGCAATTAAAATGAAAAATTCAAACTCATTTTACTCAGACAAGAGATATGAGGGACGTAGTGCATTAAGATGTGTTCCAAACTCTCAAATCCCATTATTGCTGGAGTCAGGTCCCAGTGCAAATCCCAGTGTGCAGAGGGCAAAATGTTCCCCAGGTTTAAGATAATGTTCTGCCCCTCTCCAAGGAAGGGATGTGGCTCTTTCAGAAATACTGCTCGTTCAATATTTAAGCTCAGTCTGTGCGACACGCGAGGTACCTTAGCATTCATTATCCTGTTTGTGCCAGCATCTCTGCCTAGTCCCCAATGCACTGGGGAGAACCATTTTCCTGCTGCAGCAGCAGCACTGAGGTGTGCTGTGGCAATTACAGGGGAATATAAATTTCCAGCTCTCCTGAAATCGCAGCACTCCTATTAAAGCAGCCCACTGGCTATGTGCTAAATTTGCCCAGACAGCGGCAGGGCCAGACAATGATGGCCTGTGGAGATCCTCCAGAATAGGCCGTGTGCCGCTGGGTTGGCTGTGGATGAAATGCACTCTTCTGTCACCAGCTCTCCGGCTCAGAGCAGTTCCAAGAGAAAAAAAAAAAAAAGAAAAAGGAGCAGAACAAGCGGCAGCAGCACAATAGGCTTTCTTTGAAGCAATTCTTCCAGGTATGTGTGTACTTGCTCCCTGGATCTGCAAGTATTTGTCAAATAAATTCAATTAATTTTCTCAAACAACCGTTCCTGCTTTTCATTGGAATCTCTCCCACTGAGCTCACCCATCGCATTTTAAGTTCCCGTTCCCCAGAGCCACAATAGCCAGGAGGAGCGGAGCTGCAGTGGCCACCCAGCTGGGCACAGTAGGGGACAGTTCTGCCACTTTTGCTCTGCAGAGCCCTCGCTCCATGAGCAAGGAAAGCTCTGAGCTGGATCATCAGCTCCAGATGGAATTTGCAGAGACAAAAGAGAAACAGATGACAGCGGAGGAAATTTGGAGGTTTGAATGGCAGGAACAGACTCCTGGAGAATCCTTGCCGTGTTCTGCCTTGGAGCAGAATGGAGCAGAGGTCATGTCCATAGCTGTCCTGGCTGGGGAGGGACCGTCCCCTCCTCCCCATCACCCCGTGGCTGCGCATCCCTGAGCTCAGACCAGACCCCCGTCTCACAGGGAATGCCAGAGAGCCCCGGCAGCAGCCGGCATGGCTGAGGGCAGCAGAGCACAGAGAAGCAACTTGGAAGTCCTCTCTGCCTGTCTCAAAGCCGCCTCTGTGCTGTGAGCGCAGCTCCATGCGGGAGCCAGACAGCTGGGATCAGACAGGCACCGCACCGCCAGGCTGGTGCTTGTCAGCTCCTGCCGAGGGATGCGGAGGAGCACGCGCCGCACGCCTCCGCTCCCGCTGGAGCACCCTCCTCTGCGGCTGGAGCAGTGCAAGGGCTCGTCGGAGGGACGCTCACCCTCCTCCACCTCCCCTGTCCCTGTCCTGACGGGAGGGAGGGTGGAAGCCTCACAGAATGGCTGCGCTCACAGCATGCCTGTACCCGCATCTTCCTCCCGAGCCCTTTGCTTCTGAGAAGATTTTTGCCTCTGAGTTTCTCATCTCCTTCCAAAACATGACACATCCCTTAAACTGACTTGAATGTAAACGATGCAAATGCAGGGAGAAGGTAATTAGTCTCTGGAGGCTCCAACTGTGTTTTAAGCAATGAAGTCATTGGAGATGGGGACCGTTTCACCTCATTGAGAAAGGAAGAAATCCCTCAAGAGTTGGTTTGGGGAGGGGTGGGCTTGCAGCCTATCACTACAGAAAGCTGCCACCCTTTCCTAGCAAGAACTGCCTTGGATTTAAGCTGCCTTTAAGGCTTCGTTCCCCAAAGCAGGACAGGAGGAGGCTCAGGCAGCAGCCCCCAGTGACACACACTGTTCCCATCTCCATCTGCTCAGCCCATGCAAACACCCCACCCCTAAAAACCCCCAAATGCTCATCCTCTGTGCCCTGACGTTCACCCCGTGGGTTCTGCCTCCCTGCAGCACCAGCTTGCCAAAACCCACTCCTACTCTTGGCCATGGAGGCCTGAAAGTCATTCCTACCCTGGCCCAGGAGCTGCAGCTGCGATCGACTGGCTGGGCTCATATGTTCCAAATCACCCTAATGGCACTTCAGAAATGCAAATAAAAGTGAGATTATGATATTTTACGTAAATAAGGAATGTGGCAATCCCAGCCTGGCTTGGCCTGCCAGGCAAATTCACTGGAGAGATATTAACATTGAAATATGTGAGCGTGTTTGCATGGAACATTTATTGTATAACTCTGGGCTCCAATAAAGCCTTGTATAAATTATTCATTTTGGAATCGAGATGAAATGCCAAAACCCACCCACCAAGGGACTGCTTTTATTACTACCAGAGATCTAGTCTTAGTTAGCAGCTAAGCTGTTAACACAGCTCACAAGGTGATTCCAAATGGGGAATAACCCATTGCCTCCGTGTCACCACGTGCCCTGTGCCAGGGGCAGCAGCTGGGCACCGCCACACCTGCTGCTTTAGGGGGGAAAACCGTGTCCTGACGAGTGTGAACTCCTGCCCACTGTGCTCATATGGGGAGCTGCGAGGGCAAGGAAGTGTTTGTAGAGGAAACCAGAGCTCGGACAGGAGCCCGGCACACTCGGAGCTGCGGCCACCTCGCTTCGAGCTGGGCTGCGGGAGCTCAGACCCCACGAGCAGCCCCCACGGAGCAGAGTGGGCACCGCGGGCTGCCTCAGGGCAGAAAAGTGTGGCTGTCGGGCACACGCAGCGCCAGCACCTCCTGTACCAGGGCACAAAATCCCGGGTAGAAGTTGCCATGGCAACTCCTCTTCTTAAACACTGCTGTTAAACAGTTGTATCGAGGCCTCCGCGAGCATCGCCAGCCCCCTGCGAGCTTCGTCACGGGGGCCACAGTCATGACAGGACCCTGTCCTGGTCCTGGTCCTGATCCTGATCCTAACCCTGGTCCTGATCCTGGTCTTGATCCTGTTTCTGGATGATGTATGGGTTTGTGCTGCTCCCTACCCGGCACACTGTGCCGAGGCATCACCACAGGTCGCTGTTCTTTCTGGAGTTGAAGGCTGACATTAAGGAGCCAGTTACCAATTTGCTGTTGAAAATTGCTTTTTCCCATCTGAAATACCTGCAGTGCCCAAGGTGCCCAGGTGTAGCTGCAATTAGTCTTCCACTCGCCCCTTCCTCCCACCTTACGCCTCCCCCTCTGCAGTTGCCAGGAGGCAGAACAAAGTGATGGATCATGGATGTGAGTTTGGGGACTGCTGGCTTCCCCGATTTGAATGGGGAGGGCTGCAGGGACTTGTTTTGAGCTGTATGTAGCCTGTCCAGCCTCACCTCCAGCCCACTCAGGTGGGTGGCAGGATTCTCCTTCAACCTCTACACAGCCACTGCTTCCCCCTTCTCTTCCAGCTGGGCCAAAGACTCAATGATCTCAGAGGTTTCTTTCTAACATAAATGATTCTGTGATTCTGCATCAACAGCACCAGACATTCCAGCCAGGGAGTCAGAAACCCATGAGTGCCATTGCAGGCCTAAGACACCAGGCCCTGCTGGCACATGACATTCTGGGAGCTCATCTGGGAATGGCAGCAGCAGCAGCAGCCGTGTTCTATTCCAGCAGTAGCAGCCCAGCACTTGCACAGTCCCAGACATCCATAGTCCCAGGCACCCCGTGCAGCCACAATAAGTTCTCCTTCCCTAATGCAACTTTTTTATACCAGCAGCTGTCTCAGCCTCCAGCAGGGTTTTATGGATCATAAGAAAGGCTAAGTGGAAGTTTTCCTTTTTAATTTTTTTTTTTTTGGAAGCAGATCAAACACTCCGAGTCGAATGGCTTGGTGTGGTCTGGAGCAGGGAGCAGTGACAGGTGGAGGGGAGCTGCTGGTTCCCTGGGAAGGGACATGTGTCCCACAGCTGCACCATGGTCCTGCACCACCCTCCAATGACACCACTTTTGGCCCCAGAGGAGGGATGGGAAATGGGAGCCACAGAAGGGCAACAGTGACATGGTGATCTTGTGCTCCAGCCTGCTCCTGGCTTGTTTTGGCTGCAGGGTGGGGAATACTCTCACTGCAGGGAATGCTAATAAGGGGTTTGTGTGTGAGAGAGAAATAGAGGTGAAACCACCTATCACAACTGTGAATAATGGAATTAAGAGAGTAATAATTACCCGTGCATGAGATTCCAGGCAGAACAATCATCACAAGTGCTGTATCACTGATTGTCTGGGTCTCCACAGACATCTCCCACCCCTTGGTTTGTATCACACTGCACAGCTCCGGACAGCTCCAATGCTCCACCACAGCTGGCAGCCCTGGGACCAGAGCTGTCAGGACCAGGGGAGGCCTGGGAGAGCATTTACTTTCTTGGGGAAGCAGCCAAGTGATGTCTTTCCCTTGTAACCCCATGCTCAGAAGCTGAAGACAAGCACACCCTTGTCTGCAGCTGGACCTCATTGGTGGCAGACTCCATGGATGGGTTAGGAAACATGCCCTGGGAATGCGGACCAGGCACTGGGACTTCAAACTAAACTTCATTCTGGAAAAGTCTGGAAAATGCATCTCGGGCTTCAGAGGCCAAGCTGTGACACCTCATTGTGCGGCAGAGATGAGACAGTTCCAGATTGTGACATCTTCAGCGGGGATTTTATCTCCTTGCCCACAGCGGTGTGATTTGGGAGGCTCTGTGCTTTGGCAAGGAGATGATCAAGTGGCTCTGAGGACCTGGAGCCAGCAGTGTCACAGCCTCTTCACTAAGTTGGTGTTTCGAGCCTGTGCTGGAACACTCATTGCACAAGTTGCCGAGGCTGTCTCTCCTCAGCATCAACTGGTGCTTGCAGGGAGGGGCCGGCCAGATTTTGACTGCTAGCTTGGCTGGGGCTGCTGCTCACCTCCCTGGGTGTGCAGGGGAGAGGGAAATTGGATCAGGACCTGCCCTTCCTGTGGGAGACAGGTGAGCATCCCTCATGTGCAGGTGCAGGGGGCTGAGCTGTGCCCCCCAGTTTGTGGAGTGCATCCATCTGATCTTAGTCAGGGGCTCATTGCACCACTCAGTGCTACGTGGGGGAGTTTGCCGTGACTTTCCAGCTGCATCATGCCTGGCAAGTGCATCTCAGAGGGGCCACGTGCCAGGCCCCTTCCTACCTGCCCCAGCCACTGGAGGAGAGTCTCATCCTGTGCTGGCATCTTCCCATGCAGTGTTGCGTGGCACACAGAGAAGATTCACCCTGCAGAAATCCAAACAACGAGGAAAAGTGTCAATAAACATATATTTTTTACAGCCCATTATCTTACCCTTGCCATCTTTTAGCCCGTTATTGCACCAAGCCATTAAATCCCCTCCATGAGGGCAATATGCCATTTGTGTAACACAGCGTAATGGGACCATTAATGCCTCCCCTCCCCGCCACAGCACTGCTCCAGGAGAGGCACTAATATCCACATTCACAAAACCAATCCCTTAGTTCCAGGTTATTTGTCCTAAATGCAATGATATTGCCAAAATCCCCCCTAAAATTAGCCCAGGTGATTTTAACAAAACCAGTAAAGCATATTAATTAATAATCCCCGTGTTGGAAACATGAATACAAACAGGTCGTTCTAACTGTCTATGAGCTCTTTCAGGAGCAGAAGGGCTTGTGATTTCTTGATGACAGTCACCAGAGGACAGGAATAATTTGCAGCCGAGTGGCTCGATGGAGTCACAGCTGACTTGTCCTGAGAGCGGGGCCCCATTTGTTGCTGTGAGACTGGCGCCGTGCTCTGTGTTCACTGGTATTTCCATTTACTGCCTTTCCGTGGTCTATTTTTAAAAAATAATTAAACAGCATTTCCAGTTCAATACTGTTTGGCTCTATTGGTGATACAATCTAAGGTGCAGAATTAAAATAACAAACAGAAGCAGTGCTGTCTTCTGAAGCCTGGAGCCCCTCTCCAGGATGCAGCCCCGTCCCAGGGCTCCCTGCTGTCCCTGTCCCTGCCGAGGCCAGCTCGCAGTGGCGGGGATGGGGATGGGGATGGGGATGGGCTGCCAGTGGAGCAGAGCCCGGCTCTGCCAGCTCAGCCCCCAGCTCCCCTCTGCGCTCTCCAGAGTGTCCTTGTTCCCCAGCCCACAGCTCCACTCAGAGCACACAGCTGAGCCATCTCTGCTCTTTTCCTGCTTCTGACGTAGCGGCTGAGGCTGCTGGCAGAGTTTGCCAGCCAAGGAGAACGTGAGAAACAGCGTGCTGCGATTATTAACCACCCCCTTCTGAAAGGCTTGTCATTAGCAGGGTGACATGGGGACAGCCACCGAGGTGCTGTGGGCTGTGGGCATGCAGCGAGCAGGGAGGACTACCCAGGGCCAAAACCAGCTTGGGGAAACCCTGTTTTGAGCATGTCTGGCTCTAGAAGTAGGCCAGAGCACTGTGCAGCATGGGGCTGGAAGAATGGAGTGACCCAGACGACGTCCCTGAAAGCAGTGGGAGAAGCCGCCGGTGCCAGGCCTGGACACGCCAGCTCCAGCAACACGACCACAGAGCTAACACAGAGTTATAAATGTTTGGATGCTGCTGAGATATGTATCGACAGCAGCAATTAATCCCCTGCTTTGTTTGCTGACCTGCTGCATAGGAAGGGTCACACTCAATTCAGCTACTGAAATACGCCGTTATTGTTGGAGGCAGCGACTTCCCTTCGTGTCTCTTGCCAGCTTTTAGAATTCATTCTTCTAAATCCTGGCACTGAAAAGCAGCACCCCAGGCAGCACTGGAGGCTCACGATGGTGGAGATGGGAGTGCTGGCGAGGATGTCCCAGGGGATGTGTGTTCAGGACAGCCAGGGAGGCTGGCACTGCTTCCCTGCCAGCCCCGCGCCTGCAGCACCCGTGTGCCAGCGAGAATCAACATTTCGTGGGCTTAAACCTTCTTCCAACCTCTCCTCCTCCTCCTCCTCCTTTTCCTCCTCCTCCTCCTCCACACAGCTCCAGCTCCTGCTGAAGCAGCTTTGGGAAGGCTGTGGCATGGACATGCCTGCCAGTGGGTAGGGCCCCCACCCCAGCAGGGGGACTTGGCCTCATCCTCACAGCTTTCCCTGCCTGCGCATGCAATCCAAGGAGAAATATGTGCTGAACTCACTGCCTGGTCACGCCACCCACTTGGCTGCTGCCCTCGAGGTGCCAAACATGTCCTGGGAGCACAAACTCACCACATGTGACTGGTCCCAGCTCTGTTCTGGCTTTTCCTTCCAGCACTGTCCTTATGCATTTTCTGTCAGGAATTGATTCCCACTCTCCTTTCGGAAAAAGATCAAGCAAACCCTTATGTCTCCCTTGGCTGCTTCCTTTGAGGATTTTAAGTCGTTACCCTGGGTTTGAAGTTTGATTAAAAGGGAAGCGAGGAGCCCTGGTGTGGGGAGCTCAGGCTGAAGCCGTTGTGGGTTGGAAGCACAAGACCCCAGAGACCCCGACTCGTGCAGCACCGGCACCTCCCGCCCCACACAGGATCCTCCAGCCTGCTCAGCCCATTCTGCTGCTGCAGGGGAAATCAGAGCCTGTGGCCACCACTCTCTGCCCTCATATTTCATTTCTCCTGAACAGGACTCAGTCATTGGCTCCTTTCATCTCCTGCCCAACACCCCAGCACAGCCATCCTCCAAAAGAGCCATCCAGGAGCACAGCCGAGTCCACAGCCGTCTGCAGCTTGGGAACCATCTGCCTCCCCATTCCACGGCAGCAAGAGCTTTGTTAGGTAACACCTGTGTGTTAAACCTTCATCCCTCACCGGCTGCTGATGCTTAAACAGCAAAGCTGAAGCACGCTGGAATTTACAGGATTATTATGTACATGTCGTCATCTCGAACAATGGACGTGAATTTGTGACAGACGATTTGGGGACGAGCTCAGAGCAGGAATTGTCTCCCCGAAGACAATGCCCTTGATGGATAATAGCAGAGCCACCTCCGAACAATCGGGGGCTGATTTTTATTTTGGCTTGAACTCCGCTTTCTCAGCACAGGTGTCCAATTTGTCCCTGCCTGTATAAATCCCACCAGTTAAATGACTCAGCTGTTGGCACAAATCAGCCCGGGAGATGTTTCCCTGGCTGGGTTTGTACCTCAGGAAGGCAGAAATACCACACCCATAAAAAACCAGTCAGCTCTGACATCCTCATGCCCTAAAGGAGATTTATTGGGATGAGTGAGGTTAAAGCAGGAGGGGGTTTCTGACCCACAGCTCAGGCTTCCCAGCACTCCAGAGATCCACCTGATGGCCAAACCCTGCCCCAGGTACCAGTGCAGGCAGTGGCTGGGATTTATGGCTGGGGCTGGCAGTGGGTTAAGCACCATAATCTGAGTGAGCATTTCTGTAACCTTCTGACAAGGGTAATAAACCGGAATGAGATGCGCATTGTTCCCAGGAATTTATCAAACTGAGATTGCCTTTCCCCTTTGGGAAAGGCCGCAGTGCGCCTCATTTTATGGAGAACAAAAGACCAAGGGCAGCTGCCCTGGGGTGCCAGTGAGTGTTTGTTTGAAAACCTTTAGGTGAAAGGAAGTTCATAGTAAAATGATGCAGAGCGAGGCCAGACCTCTCAGCCTCACAGTGAGCCTGCTCCCATCCCATTTTACCTTGGCAGCCTTGTGAATCCCACAGTTTTCCACATACATCAGGCATGGATTGCCCTCACTGGGGCAGGGCTGTTCTGGGCAGGTTGGTGTGGGCAAAGCAAGGTGAGGCCAACCTGTGCAAGCCCACCCTTTGCAGAGAAAATCTCTGTAATGCAGTGTTTGTGTGCTGTGCTGCTCTCACAGGAGCTGTGGTCAGTACCTGCTGCCCGGCCATGTGCCAGTCAGCACCCAAAGGTGGGAAAACTGAGAAAACTTGAAGAAACTTCAGAGCACCCAAATGGAACCATCTTTTTTGTCATTTTTTTTTTCACTGGAGCAAGTTAACACATGGGTGTTAACTCCCCCTGGCCAGGCTGAGGTTCCCAGGTCCCCTCAGACTCCCAAATTTCCAAGCTGCCTTTCCCCTCCCCCCACCCTCCCTGAGCTGCTGAAGCCCCATGCACCTCAGCAGCTCCATCAGGAACCACAGCAGGCTTGAGCTGTGGGTCCTTGCAGAGATTCTGATCATTTCCCATTGTTTGAGGCTGAGAGGTAGAGCCTGGATTGTATAAAGTAATTAAATAAAGCCGTCGGTCCTCCCTCTGAAGTGGCTGTGCCAGCAGTTTCATTATGGTTTGTTCTCTTTGGAATGTGACCTGGACAGCTCTTACACCACCCTAAGGTTTCACTTCAAGGATCTTAAAAGGAAATCAATTATTTTTAGAAATATAAATATTTTATGAAGCTGCTTCTTTTTGTAATGATGGAATAAAGAAAAATACGGCCACTTGGCTCTTCAGTGACAGGCAGGAAATGCAGCAATCCCACCTCGGAGCCTGTGGTACCTGAGTCACCTGCTCCAGGCATCTTAGCAAGGAGTCTGCCATGGAATATCCTCTGTTAGATTATACATCTTGGAGCTGCCCGAGTGATCAGGCTCTGGCTGAAGACTGCCATGCCATGGCTCTGCCAGGGGAGAGGCCGCAGCTCCCTCCGGCCTCCCTGGTCACGGTGCATGGGCAGGTGATGGCAGTGGCACGAGTGGCCAAAGCAGCATTGGGGACCTCCTTGCTGGTGGGTGATGGTGTGCTCCAGGGAGGGGAGGTGCATTCCCTGAGCTCCAGACACTCTGTAGCCCAGATGGTGTGAAGGTCTGTGGGGGTGCAAGTGGCAGCGGTGCCTCCAGTGCCTGCTGGGAGCCTACAGGAAAGATGGAGAGACACTATTTACAGGAGCCTGGAGTCACAGGACAAGGGGGAATGACTTCAAACTGAAGGGGGAAAGAAATGGAAGAAATTCTTTCCTGTGATGGTGGGGAGGCCCTGGCAGCTGTGGCTGCTCCATCCCTGGAAGTGTCCAAGGCCAGGCTGGATGGGCTTGAAGCAACCTGATCAAGTGGAAGGTGTCCCTGCCTGTGTCAGGGGGGTGGATGATCTTTAAGGTCCCTTCCAACCCAACTGATACCATGATTCCATTATTCTATCAAAGGGCAGATCCAGGGATGCTTCAAAGATGCCATCAGAGCTGCACGTGTGCTTGAACTTCCAACCCCGGGGGACCCAGCCCTTGGGCGGGCTCCATGTGGGAGGGAGCACCCAGCCCTGCTCCCTCCCTCAGCCTGGGACCCCAGTGTGGCTGGAAAATGCGGGCATTTAAATCTTGAAATTGTTATTGTTTCTATCAAAGGAGTGAAATCCCAGCTGCTTCGGGGTGCTCTTACATAATTTAGGCCAATCAGCGCTTCCTCACGCAACACGCGCTTAACTTCCACGAGCCCTAAGGCAGTGCATTTATATTCTGTTCTGCTGCTGTGAAATGAGTGGTGTGACGGTGACAAGAGGAAGAGGGAGCTTTAAAGAGAGAGAAGAAGCCAAAGAGAAAGAAAGATAGTTGAAAGAAACAGAAAGACAGGGAGAGGAGAAGATACAGAACAGCAAAGTGGTTTATAATGGAAGGACTGTAATTTATTTTGACACTAATCATGTATTATTCATTCAGAACAAAAATAAACCTTATTAACCAGGAAAAACAGATCTCCCATCTCCAGCCCACGTTGTGACGAGCGAGTCGCGGCGGTGAGGATCCTGACAGCCGCCTGGCTCCGTGCCGCGTCCTGTGCCGCGAGTGCCGGTCCTCGCCGGCACCGCAGCGCCCACGGGCTCAGCGCGAGGAGCTGCTGCCCTCAGCCCCCCTTTGGCTGCCAGGAAGGCCACATAATGCACTCGTATTGTTTCCATCCCCAGACGTTGTCCCTTGTCTCCGAGGCGCTTGACATCTTTTCCAGGCTATAAATAGCCGGGTTGCCGCGCAGCACCGCGGCGATGGGCCCGGCGGTGGCAGCGCTCTGAAACCCAGAGGGCAGTGAGTTTGTCCCCGTGAGTCTGTAGCTCAGCACAAGGGCACGGGCACAGCCCGTGGGAGCACTGAGCTGGACACACTTCTGCCAGAGGGTGCCGAGGAGCTGGCACACGTCACCACCGCGCATCAGCATCCGCTGCCAGCACCAACACAGCCCGTCCCACACGGAGCAGGAGCCCTCCACAGCACCTCAGATCTCTCTCTCTTCCCCACCCCGGTGCTACCCATCACTGACCCTGCTTTGTGCTCCCTTCCATCCCTGTTCACAGCACAAGAAACACAGCTCATCCGCTCCCAGCCTCAAACCAGCCTGCCCCAGCCGCTGGCAAGATTTAGGGAAGGATTTTAAAGCATTATTACTGACTTATGAGGCTTTAAATAATATTGGACTCTGCGCATCTTTCAAATCTACTCTCTTTTAACACCCCTGATTGGGTTTTAGGGGCTGAGCCTGGAGATGGATGGGGCTGTCCTCTCCGTCACTCAGCCATGGGTGCTTTGCCACCTCAGCGTTTGTGTTCCAGGCCTTTTAAGCCAGTCTTAATTCACACTTTGGAGCTTCTCTTTTAACTTGAAAAGCAAACACATTTCAGCAGCACTTCCCTTTGCTGGCATAAGAAGTGTCCTGGGCAGGGGAAGGGAGTTGAGTGCCTCACCATGCCCAAGCATCCTGAGGTGCTGTTAACACCCCAGGAATGTCAAGCCCCTCTGGGTTGCGTGGGCTTTATGCACCTGGTTCACCCCTCTGCAAGAGTGGTGGGTCTGGGAATGACTCTTAAAGGAGATTTTTAAGGAATGGAACAGGAATGTTGCCTGTTGGTGGCATGCTGAGGTCAGCCCTTCCCTGGTGTCACCAGGGTCCTGCCCCTGCCCATCCCAGCTCCTCTCCTGGTGCTGGGGTGGGTTTTGTGCTCACCCCTCATCTCCACATACTCTGCATCACCAGTTCAGTTTATTTGGTCATTATAACACAGAAAAAATTAGAAGGGGCTCCCCGTGACCCCTTAACAGGAGCGAGGGTGGTGGGAGCTGATGGAGGCGAGGTTGGAGCAAGCAGGAAGCCACAGGACAATGTGCTTTGGGAAGCAGCAAATTATAAACTGGGGTATTCTGTCTCCAGAAAGCTCAAGGGTTTGATTCTCTAGCCAGGCCTTCAGGGAAAAGAATTAGAACAACAATTATCAATTTGTTCTTTGTGTCCAAGGGCAAATTCAGCACTTAGAGGACAGAGTTGTTGCTGGCTTCTTTTTCCCTGCTCTTTGTAATCTTGATTAGCAGAATGTACTTTAGTCTTTGAAATGAATGATTCCACCTCTCTGGCCCGGAGGGCTACTTCCTTGGAAAACATCCTACATCTGGGAAGCCTTGGGCCATGCTCTGGCTTTGTCTGGGTGAGCTGCCAAAGGTGCCCAGGGGCTCCTCCCCAATTCCCCCTCCTGTATCTGGAAGAGCAGCTTTGCCCAGAGCTGGCTGTCACCTGACACTTGCCAGCGATGGATGGTGCTGTCGGTGGGGTTTTAGTGGCTCGAGGGCGTAGGGTGGCAGAGCAGGGCAGCCCCCAGGCACCCACCCATCCACCCACCCACCCCTGCCTGCCCCTAAAGCCCACCTTTCTCCGTGGGGTTCCCATCACAGCCTGTTCCCTGCACTCCCTCTCATTATTGATTCCATTCCCTGTTAATAGCCCCTGTCATAAGCCACATCGACAATAATAAGGCATTTTATGGTGATCTATGGGAATTTCCAGAAACCACATTCTTTATTTATTCAGCGGTGTAATGGTAATTCAATATTGTAGCGAGGCGAATTAAGGGGTTTTTTTACTCCTGGGCTGGAAGATGTGACTTTCCAAAACACAATTGCTCCTGAGCAGAGGGGTGAGAGGAGTTGTGGCCATCCTGGCTTTAATTTACAGATAATGGACATTTTTTACAGTCATTTTTTACAGTCATTATTTGAATATATCAGGTCCCGCTTGACCTGTCTGAATAATTCTTGATGGGTCTTGAACCTCGTTCATAAAGGGAGCTTATCCTTCAGCTCAAGGAAAGGATGAAGCATTAACAAGCAATATAAAATGTAATTTGCCCTCTTCATGGCCAGAATAATTCCTGGTCAGGGCTGGTGGTAGGAGGCAGGAGCACGGCATGGAGCTGCTCTGCTCGGCACGGGGACATCGCTGGTGCCACCCAGCCTGGCCCCTCCTGCCTTGGGCTGGTGGTAGGAGCAGAGCTGTTTGCAGGCAAACACGGGCTCTGCTTGTTTCTTCCTTGTGGGTTGTTTTTAGAAGTATAGGAAGGAGGATGATGCCAAAGCCAGCACGGAAAGGCTCCTGGAATGAGCTACATGATTCAAAAAGCCCGATGTAATTCAGATTGATAACTGCATTAAACTCGCGGGGTTTCCCTTCCGTAATCGAGTCACACCTACAGCACTGAGAGCAAAATGATGTTAATCACCAGCAGCACTGGGCGATGGATGCAAACTCCTGGCGTCAATGCCGGTGCTTGGGGACGTTAATTAGGGATCCTGATTTCTGCTCCTGCTCTCCTCCCCATCCCACGCTGAGTGCCGGGGGAGAGCTCGGGCTCTGGCTCTGCCCTGACTGAGCTCCTGACTGCTCCTTGCTGCCCTTGTCCCTGCGAGCATCCCCAGCACTGCCAGCCCTTTCTCCCTGTCCTTTCCTGAGATATTCCTTTCCTTGATGGATCTGCAGGCACCTTCCACACTGGCAGGTCTGTGGCACCGTGCAGGGGTCCAACTTTGATGCAAAAAACACCAGGACCGGAGCTTGCAGCCAGAGGGGACATGGTTCAGTCCTGCCACTGGGATCCGGGTGAGAAGCTGGAGCCGGAGCACATTCCTGAAGGATTCTCCCAAGAAGCTGCAGCAGCATGACCTCGGTTTTCCCCCTCCCCCTTGTGATGCCTGGATATACAATGTGGACACGCACAAACACACAGCGTCCCCCGGCCAGGGAACACAGCCCTGGTGCTCTTTTATTTTGACATCAGATAACCTTGATAAATTCTCTTATTAAATTTAATATCTTTGATCAATCACAGTAAAACTTGAGGAGATGAATTATTAAAATGAAGAATTGCTTTCTAGGGTTTATGGTTATTGTGCTACCTAAATTAAACATGTAGGTCCTGTTATTTAAAAGAAAAATACTCCCCTGTCCCTAAAGCCACGTGTATCACCTCAGCTCGGCCAGAGATCTCCGATAAGCAGAAACCACATCGCCCTCCTTGCACACGCTAATTACACAGTGCCCTGTTTTCCTGAGCCATACCCAGCAGCCAGTGCCACCTGTGCCATGGTGACACCAGCTCGAGGTGCTCTGAACCTTCCCCCATTAAACCCCCAGAGCTGAGGGCATCACCCCTTCTGCTGCTGCAGCTGCTCAGACCCAAGATATGCATGATCCCGAAGCCCACTGGATGTTCCCACTGCAGGGATGAGCATGCAGCCTCCATCTCTGCTCTCGCCCATCTCAGGGCTCCAGAGGTGGTCTGTGCTCACCAGGCTGCTCCATGAGCAGTAAAACATTGATGCTTGAGCCACGTTTCTTTCGGAGTGTGCTGAGCACCAGCAAGGTCTGTGCATGCCGGGGGAGGGATGAGGAAGGCTGCTCACAGCTCCCTTGCCCGCATTCCACAGGTAATCCCTCCTGCTGCCCATAAGCAAGGGCCATTTTTCAGAGGTGGTCTCTGTTCACTGACTGCTCCGCTCTCCAGCTCCCGCTCTCCCTGTGTGGCTGGACAAGGTGTCATTACAGTGATTGAAACCCAGCTCAATTTCCTGCAGGGCCTGTCTGTGCTCCGCAGCCACCGTAACGCTCACGCTTCCATTTCCCAGCTAAGTGCCTCCGTCTTTTCTTGGCTGTTATTCTAATTTGATAACATTCATATTTTTTAAGCTTAACTGTACAGGATGTAATGAAAGTGGTGAACATGTCAGCACCAAAGGGGCAGGGATGGGGAATGGGATTCAGATGGGAAGGTGCCGTGCAGGGCTCTCCAGCATGGCCAAGGGAAGCATTGGGCTCACAGGATCATGACTTAAAACTTAACAGCAGAAAGGTTTGGGGCAGAGAAAGCAACTCCTCCACCCAGCAGACCTTGAAATGAGGTTTAACCTTTTCCAGACTTATTTCAGTGCCTAGAAGTCCAGGAGAAAAAGTTCAGGGTTTTTTCTGTGTGTGTGTGTGAAGAGACGCACAGTGACATATATTTTGGGGTCAGCAAGGAAAAAAGAAGTTGGGGATCTGACGGGAATGGCATGCAGCTGGCTCTGGTGGGTGATGCCAGCCCCTGTCTCCTGCTTTACCTGCAGCTGCGGTGAGCAAGTGACTTTGGCCATCACCAGTGACCTCCCAGATATGTCCTTACTGGGCCTCACCAGCAGTGCCAGGGCTGCTGGGGCACCCAGCCAGGCTTGGAGCCCCTGGAAACATCAGCAGATGGGGCAAGGCCAGTGTGCCCCACAGCTCAGCTCTGTCCATGTCCATCCATCTGTCCATCCAGCCATCTGATACCTGCACAGCCTCCCTCCTGAACCCAGGGAGCTCAAAGATCCAGCTTCTTAGGCTTGAAAGCTGGCAGCTTTATGTGGCTTTTTTTCCCCTCAAGATCGCAGGGAAAAACAATTAGAAGGGATAAAATCAAATGTTTTTTAAAAGAATGGGTTATTAGGCACATGCAGTGCTGCCTTGTCGGGATGAGCTGCAAGGGACCAGCAGGGTTCGGGGTGGATTATGTGTTTAGAGGGATAAAGAGCAAATCCAAAACTACAATTCTGCCTGAGGGAAAACCTACAAGGGTATCGGTACGTGAGGCAAGAAGCCGAGGTCCAGGCAGGAATTCATAATTACCTGCTGCCTCCTTCCCTGAAACTTTGCTGCGCCATCAGTTACAGGTTATTTTGGGACAGAAGACACTGAGATGACAGGCATGCTCCTGCCTCAGCCACGCAGCAGAGAGGCCAGGCAGGCAGATCTCAAGGTGGGAGAGCTGTTCCCAGCATCTTTGCAGCTCAGGAATTTTTTTGCAGCAGTGTCATGAGGAGTAACGACCAGCCCATCTGCCAGAGCAGGAGTACAGCAAGCTGCCGTGTTTCAGGAGACTTAATCAAGGTGAACTACATTTCTCACCCACCAAGAATTTTCTCTGTATCCTTAAAACCAGCTTTAACCACTAGGCTGCAGATATTTTCCTCCCACTGCTTCCTCTGCGTTGCTTCTTTCCATGACAGCGTGTCAGTGCCCCTGCTCACAGCTCCTCAGCAGTGATGGACGAGCGAGCCCCCGGCAGCCAGCAGAGCTGCCGAGGCAGACGGGCTCAGCACGGGCTTCCCTGTGGCACCGGCCTTGCTGGAGCTCTGCTGGACACGGGAGCTGGACTTTCACAGGCATATTTTGGTTAGGGCTAGCAGGGCATCCAGCTGTGCAGCGCAGCTGCTGAGGGCAGGGCTGCAGATGAGAGCAGCCACCTGCAGCAGCAGCTCCTCCCCTGGGCTGTGACAGTCCAGGAGAAGCTCTTGTCCTCCTGGTGTGATTCCTCCCAGATGTGACACTTGGGCCACAGCATGGAGGCAGCCACAGCTGGGGTCAGCATCCCGGAGTGCCTAGGTGGGGTCTGGGATGCTGGGAGGAGGCAGGGCAGGGCAGGGCAGGGCAGGGGAGTGCCAGTCCTTGCAAAGGTCTGCCATATCTCCCTGGGTGGCTTTGGACAGACACCCCAGGCCTCCAAAGCTCAGGTCACCTCCCAGCAGGTGGGATGGGACCAGCCAGGCCCCAGGAAATATTACTCTTATATTGACTCCTCCATTCCTTTGGCACCTGGAATTAATTTTGTATTTGTTTGGACTGTGGTGGGTTTAACCTACAGGAAGAGCCAGCCCTTGCCAACCCCCAGCAGTTTAATAGCTAAAGCGTTTGATTAAAAAATTTAATAGCCCTGGAATGATGGAACAGCTTCTGTCCACAATGTATTAAGCTTCTGGCATTCAGATTTATACGCAGTGTAAACTCCCTTTATATGAAAACATTTGTTTCCTTTCCCGCATCCACAGCAGAGCTGCCCCTTCTCCTGCTTCATTTCCAGCCACTTGTTTAATTGCACAGTTTTGGGAAGCTGCCACATATGAGGAGGCGGATTCCAGCGGCCGTGATTCGGAGGAGCAGAAGGAAACGCCAGTGCTGGCAGCTGCAGCCAGCCCAGTTGGTGCCTGTGTGCTGTGTGTGCTCCAAAGAACCCCAAAATGAGCAGCTTTCCAGGGGAGAAGCCACGGTGAAGTCTTGTGCCTTCATTAATTTCTTGTTGCGGCCAGTTTAGTGCTCATGTCCGGGCTGGGCTGAGCGACACTTCTGGTGGCCTCTGCCATCCTGTTGAGTTACACATCCATACCCCTCTCTCAGGAGCACTTCGCAGGAGCCCAGATAAACTCTTGCCACTAGCAGACCCCATAAATCCTCGTTACCATTTGCTCCAACCGATCTGCCCAGTGTTTCTCCTCTCCCCGAGAGCTCCCAAAGCCACCATAACTCTTCTCCAGGTCAAGTAGTTCATGGCAGACAGATACATCCAATTTACATTTGCTGCCTCAACCTCATGTTTTTAGGCAAACCTTGTCCCTTCATCCTGGAGGAGCAGCTTGGGCTGGGCAGGCAAAGCCAAGTGCCAGGGCCACGTCTCTTGGAAAGGCAAAACCCAGCCAGGCTCAGCTGGGACAGACCCAAGGGCAAGAGGGAGGGGACAGTTCAGGGATTCAACGCTGGCTCCTTCTCCCAGAAGGACATTTTTGTCAACCAGCATCTCTCAGCACTGAGCCCATGGCCAGGAGGGCACCAGCAGAGCCTCCTCCGCTCATATTCTGAAGAAACTGGCATTTAATTTCCCATCACTCCTAATCCTCTTACTCCCGTGGACTTTGCGAGGGTGGATTTTGAGCTGTTCCGAGCTATATCATAATGTCAGGCAGATCCACTGGCTTTAGGCTCTGCTGAAGGGCTTAATAGAGATTTTTGTCACCCTGGAGAAGCTTGGGAGGAAGGAAAATTTCCTTTGGGTTGGGGGGCTGGTGGTGGCTGGAGCTGGGGAGCACAGAGGAGCCCAGCTTGGCACAAGGAACTATAAATACCCAGCTCGTGTACAGGCTCTACAGCGAAAGGAAATTGCCGATTATCTTTGGCGACACTTTATTAGTGAAGAACAGTTTGTTCTTACACTCCTCTGCCTGTCTGCCTTTTTTAGATGAGAAACTACATGAAATATGCTGTAAAATACCTAATGTGCCTTTTTGGGGTAATAATTCAAAGTCCATGTTCATAAATTCACATTTTGCTAAAAAAGTGGGGGAAAAAAAATAGAAGCAGGAGATCCTGGGTAATTTATAACCCTTGCTCTGTGCTATCGCTCCCCAGCCACCACGATGCTGCTGCTCGGGGATTTGGATCCTGCACGGAGCCAGCTCTCTGTTTGCAGTCCTTCATTTCGGCTGTTCAGGCTACATTAGGTTTTTCAAAGCTGAAGAACAATTTGGAAAACACATAAAGCCACTTCTGAAAGCTGGAGGGAAGTATCACATCCCTGGGATGGAACAGCTCCGATACCTGTTTTGATAGACTGGCCAATTAAGAATTGCCAACAGAGCTGGGAAATTTGCATTGGAATGTCGTTTCTGTCATGATGAATTGGAGCTCCCTACCTACGCTCTACCTGGTGGATGATCTCATTTCACTTCTAGTGAGGTTCTGTCACTGTGCCGACACTCATGGCATTACTCACTCCACCACAGAGAACACTCTCATCTCTCCCAAGAGAGCCAGCCAAGGGGGGCTGCAGCCAGGGACCCCCAAAGAGGCTGTTTCAGGTCTCCAGTTCTGCGTTCAGGAGATGCCCAGGGCAAAGGCAGCTGCAGCTCTGGGCTCTTCCTTCCCAAGGCAAACAGCGGGACAGCTCTCTGTTTGCTCTCCCTCCTGCTCGCAGCATTGAATTATTATCCCTGCAATCATATTCTTAAGGTTAAGAACAAATACATATAAGAACCTCGTGGAAAATTGGTCCACTTTGGAGTTGACAGAGGAGCACAATACTTCAAGCTGTCCTAACAGTTTCTCTGCTTAACAGAAACATTTTTCATTCCATTAGTGCCAAGTGCCCTCGTCATGCTGAGATTTTAAGGCAAGTTTCTGTGTGAAATATGAGGAGTCTCCACTTGAGGCCACGTGGAGAGGGCTTGGTGCTCTGTCTGAAGGGCCAGGGAATTCTCCAGCTCCCAGGGAGCCCAGAGCAGGCACATGGGCAGCAGCAAAGCCACAGCACCCCAGCCGAAAGGGTCCCCTCCTAATAAAGCCCTAACAAACCCAGATTAGGATTTATGGTGTCTCACAGACAGTTCTTCAATACCTTGAGCCATGACCTCAGTGCTGGTTTTGAACTATGGTTCAATTTTTGCTTGTTGGGATTTGACACTCAGCACGTGATTAATCACTGGAACATCCAGGGCTGCACAAACAGGGATGTGGAGGGGAATTAGGGAAAGATGTTTGGATGCACGGCTCAGCATCCTGAGTGCCTGGAGCTGCTGCATCCCAAACCCTGCCAGCACATCCCAGACCTGCAGGAGAAGTGCTCTGTTCCCTCTGGGAAGGCCAGGATTCGGTTCCAAAGAGGATGTCAGGACCTTCAGGTCTGATAACAGCTTCAGGCAATCACTGCACCCTGTGAGAGACCCCAGGGTCACCATCACTGCACCATGACCGGCCCCGGAGAGAGATGCAGGAGATGTCAGTGGAGCCGCTTTGGAGACATCAGGAGCTGGGGACAAGGATGTCAAGGGATAGCAGCACTGGGGCTCTGTGGCATGAGCAGTAGCTCCCACTTAGATTTTATTAACCAGATACATCATGTGCCAAGCGGGCAGGAGGAAAATCGATGGCAAGGACTGAAGTAATGGACAGTGATCCAGCAGCTGGAGCTGCTTCCCAACACCTTCTGTAGCCACTTCTCAGGGGCCTTGTGCAGACAGGCTGTGGATCTTCCCAGCAGAAGCCCCGACTGATGAAAAGTATAGATTTACAGGGATTTGTGGACACTTCAGGGCAGAGGGCAAAGCCTTTTCTCACAGAGAAGCATCCCTGGGTGGACCCAGCTGCATTCCCATCCCCAGCACGGAGTTGACTCGTGCTGCTGCACCTCCCTTTTGGGATACCAGTAACTACATGAGAGCCTGATTTCTTCCTCCCAGCTCAGTCCAGATCTGACATCTTTTATAAAAATTTAAATCCCCACCAAAGGTAGCACACAGACAAGGACAGAGCCCAGACATGGCTCAGTCTTGACGACTTTATTAAAGTTTTAATATTCCTTTCACCTCCAGCTAATCTGGCAGTCGTGATTGGGACAAGGAGAAAATCAGGCTGAGGAAATGATGAGTGCTGTGCCTGGAGCTGTGTTCCAGTGAGGGCAACACTCCCTGGCTTGGGTGCCCCCGTGACCCCACTTTCTGCCACATTTGGCATCTTGTGGGAGAGCGGGCTGGCATCCTGTGGAGCCCTTCTCTGGCTGCCAGTGTTAATAACACCCTTACAAAAACGGTTCAACCAGGATGGATGGATTTGCTGGAAACGCCCGCACCTCCCGCAGCTCCTGCAAGGACACCTTTTAAAATGGAAATGAAACGCTGAGAGAAACCTGATTTGCTTAAAATAACTGTGGAGGTTGCATTGTTTTGTGCTGGAAGAACAAATAAACAAACAGAAGGCGCAGGTTTGAGGAACGAGAGCACGCTGCGTGTGACACTTTTAATACAGAGTTATGGATGGCACCATCGCGGGAGAACATCCTATTGGGATGGTGGAACATGGCTGCTTGTGCAAACAACCGCATCGCCAACCTGCGGGCCGGGGGATTATTAATGAGCGCTTCATCAGGACCTTCTTTTGCAGAATTTCTAATGACTGCTTAAAGAAATATGTAAATATGCATCCGTGCTTTGGCAGCCTGTGCCGGTATCACCGAGTGCTCTGTCCCTGGGAGCCTTGCAGGGGTGGCTCAACCAGGACCAACGGGGCTGTTGCAGCCTGAGCCGGGGTCTGCAGCCCCCTCCCCAGCTCGTCCCTCCCACAATTCTGGAATATCCTGTGCAAGGAGAACGCGGTGTCGGGTGTCACTCGCAGGGAGCTCCAGCACCGCAGGAGCCAGGACGGCGGAGATGCTCCTCATCCCCTGGCTCAGCTGGGTTATCAAGAATGAGAGATGACATTAAGGGAGAGGCTCCCTGGTCCTGTTACTGCTCCAGAGGGATGAGCTTTGGGATGAGCATCTTTTGCCAGCAAGGCTGGAGGGAGCAGCAGGAGCATTCCCAGGCAGCACCGGGCAGGTCGATGGGAGACAATTGAGGTGTCACTGAATTGTTCTGTCCTGGACGCAGCTCCGGGCAGTGAGAGGCTGACAATAAACAGAACTTGCTGGGGGACTGTTGGTGAAACCCTGCTTATGGCCAGCTGTAAATTCGCTGCGGACACTTCCACCTTTCCTTCTCACCCAGGGAACAATATCCCCTCACTGAACTGGGATATACTGCTGTCGTTCTGCTCCACCAGCCTCGCCGAGGAACTCGTAAAAATTAAGGCACGGATTTAGCTCAGTGAGATAAGGGCTCTGTGGTGCCAAAACCCAAGCACAAAGTCGTTCCAGCCCAAGGAGGCTGTGGCAGCAGTGCCAGCTTCCCTCTTCCATGTTCAATTTGCTAAATTCTTGGAAACTACGATTAAAGAGGTGGCAGCAGTTCCAGAAGTTTCATCCAGCTTTTCTTTATCCCTTAATTTTTTGCAAGGAAGGATAACATGAGATGAGCACATGCTGGTGGCGCTCAGGTCCCACATGGGCCTCAAGCAGCAGCTCCCACCTTCTTGCCTGCCACCAGAGGAGCAGAAATGGGGGAAAATTGGGTCTCCCAGCCAGCCCACACCGCCCTGAGCCTGTGGCCCAGCTGAGCCCTCACCCTGCGCTTTGCAGTGCTTTCAAATGACTAATCAATTATTCTTTATTAGGGTTATTTCTTTCATTAGTCGTTTCTTCAATGCTTTCAATGTTTCATTAGTCTCCTCTCAAGTTACAGTGGATTTCGAGCACTGTGGAAGAGGATAATTCATTTTATTAGGTCATTTATTTTCTGGGCACATTTTTAAAGGTCAATTAATCCATCTAAATGGAGGAGGAAGTATGGAATAGCATATAGAGCCTCCCTCCCCCTCTGCCAGAGAGACCAGGGTGAGTTCACTAGCCCAGGTAGGGAGGGATGCACCGGTGCCTGTGAATGCCACGTCCTGGTGTGACATTCCATCTGGAATTGTGCTTCCAGAAGCTACTGGAAGCTATTCTCCAACTCCTTCCCGAGCATGGAAGAGCTGCTCAGCCCTCCCAAACTGAGAGTGGTTGCCATGCCCATCCTTGTCCCCTCTGCTCAGAGCATCTCCTGCTACCAGGATGGGTCCTGTCACACCTCACAGCTCCCAGCAGGGACAGCAGAGCTCCAGAATCAGCACAGGGTGGGCTTTGGTGGTGAAGGTCCATGGAGAGCTGGTCAATCCCGTCTGACACTCCTCTATCACTCCTTAGAGGACCTGAATCCAGCTCAGCCCAGGGAGCCAAACCCAGGACGTGCATCGCTGCCGCTGCTGTTTGGCTTGTGTTTACATTTGTATTGATGGCCATGGTGTAAAACACCAATTATTTTAACTGGAAAATCCATGGACCGACCTAATAAAGCCTCCCTTAAAACAGGGATGGAAAAGCATGAACAGCTTGATGCCTCCATAAAACGTTAAAGGTGAGTTTTTCTCCAACAGGAAAATACTTGGAAATCTTTGAAAAGTCAAACCCCTCCCATGCAGGAGCTGGAGAGGAGCCTGTGTCCTGCCTGGTGACAGGGAGGCACAGACACCCCACCTTTCTGGAAACAGCAGTGAGGCTGCAGGTGATTCCTCTCACCACCCCCGGTCTGATCCAGCAAGAAGGTGCCACTCTGCCAAAAACACCCTGTGTTGGGGTCAACTCAGCAGCTTTGTCAACTGCTGGACTCTCCACGTGGGGTTTTGGCAACGATGAGCTGCAGCCAGCAAAAAGCCGGGCACTCCTTTCTGGAAAGAGCCACCAGCCAGGGAAAATACAGATAAAACACCCCAGCATGAGGATTCAGAGAGCAGTTTTGGGTGATGTTGTAACAGCTTGGTGAGGAATATTAAGGAGGATGTGTGATTAGTCCCTGTGCATGGGAAGGGGAAGCACGGAGCATGGGCCGCTCCTGTTCACTGGTCACCAAACCAGACACGACACTCATTTTTAGGCTGTTCCAAACCTCCCCAGGGGTGTGCGCCAGCCAAGGGCACAGGCACAAGGTGCCCTGGTTCAGATTAGCTCCTGCATCTTCCACCTTTGCACAATCTCATTAAAGGAGCAGAAAAGCTTTGCCGGGGGCTCTTTATAAACCCCGGGCTGCCGAGCCGATCGATGCCGCCTCCACAGCTGAGGGGATGCTCCTCTAATTACAAAACAAAATATTTTTTTTCTCTCCTTCCAGCGCAGGAACGAGTTCCAACCTCTCGTGATGCCAGGCAGGTTTCAAACCACTTATTAAATAATGCAGAGCAAGAGTTAAAAATTGATGTTAAACTTGATTTCCTGTAGCCTCCTGAGAGGCTGCTCAGCTCGTTATAGCCGACGTCTGCGCCGCTCACCGCGAGCCTGCAGCGTGTTAGTGCTTATCAAACTCGTGGAAAAGCTCCATTATTAATCTCCTTTCCCATCCCTGACTTTTCCAGGGCCCTGAAAGGCTCTTTCTAAAGGAGCTGGGTGCTAGGGGTGGGCAGGGCTCACTCTGCTCTGGGTCAGAGTCTCATCACAGTGCCACAAGCTGCTCCCTCTGTGTCCTGGCACAAGCACCCTGCTGTCCCTGCAGTTTTATCCAGAATAGTTGCCTAAAAACGGAAGGGCATGGATGGGCTCTTGGGGCTCCTCTGCCTCCTGGACTGCAGCAACTGCCCCGCCAGGTGCTGGCAGAGGGCAGAGAGATGAGCTGGATCTTTCTGAATCCCAGAGGATTTTCGGAAGCCTCGTTGTCCCTTCTGGTGGTGCCAAAGAACTGATGCCTTGAGAGGCCACCTAAAACAGAGACTAGACAGGAGTAAGGAAATAAAGGGAGGTATTTATTTGAAAGGCCTTCAAAGGTACCCCTGGGGAGGCAGAGGCTATTGCTGAGATGGACCCCAAGATGGACAACAGGTCACGAGTTCTTCACACTTTTATAGGTTTGGTTCATTTGCATATCAGGGTTAATTCTTCAATTAAAGCTTCAGTTTAATGCTGTAATTCCCCTCAGCTTACCCCCTCTTAGCAGCTCTTTGGTTTATACTTTTTGGGCCTAGGACAGTCTGGATGTCCTTGGAGAGCAGGCCCAGAGAGGCTTTGTTATGTCTGCCCAGCACGAGAGAGCAGAAATGAACAGGCTACAAGAAGCTCCAGAGTTACACACCAGGCAGTGCAGGATTTGAAAAATAGAAAAGTTAAAAGCTAAGGCATCATTCATAGGCAGACCTGCTCTGAGAAGATGCTGGGGACAGGTGGGATGTGTGACCTCGGAGCAGGAGCAGCTCCCATGGATTTGGGTTTCAGCACCAGCCACCACCTCCGAGGGGATCCCTTTGCCACACCCTGTTTGCCCTCTGATGCCACAGCAGCACCTGAGCTGGGAGATTAAACCTTTGTAGTTGTACCCCAAGTCTCCTGCAACAGGCTTAGGTTTCAAACAGACCAAATAAATATTAATAAACCATAAAGAACCCAAGCTCCGTTAGCAAAGGAAGGGGATAACAGATGGGCTGAAGGTAACCGGAACATTATTTCCAGCTGAGGAGCTGGGCTGATCCACGAGCTGGTGAGAGCAGCCCTGGAGCTCCTCCCAGTGCTCCAAGAGCCCCGAGATGGGAATGCTGTGAAGGACTCCAGCCATGGCCCCACGTGCCCCGGCGCTGGGCAAACCCAGCGCTGCCACCAAGCACTGCCACCACCACTGCCACTGTCAGTCAGGGCATGTAGGACACCCTGTAACCCCTTGCCACCACCACCCAGGGCACCCAGGGCACCCACCATTCTCTGGAACTGCCACCCAAAGCACTTGTGGCACACAGCACGTGCCACCACTGCCACCCCGGGCAAGCAGGGCCCTCAGTACCCCAGTCACCAGCACCCAGGGCACCCAGCACCCACTGTCACTGCCACCCAGGGAACCCAGCACCCACTGTCACTGCCACCCAGCGCACCCAGGGCACCCAG